>NW_026591598.1:19054268-19063173 GCF_907164565.1 Psammomys obesus | reverse complement strand
TTTCTTTCTTTCTTTCTTTCTTTCTTTCTTTCTTTCTTTCTTTCTTTCTTTTTTTGTATTTTATGTGTATGAGTGTTTTGCTTGCATCAGTGTATGTGTACCACGTATGTGGCTTGTGGCCTATGGAGGCCAGAAGAGGGGATTATGTTTCCTGAAACTGTAGTTACAGATGGTTGTGAGCTACCATGTGAGTGCTGGAAACTAAAACCTGGTTTTCTGCAATAGTAACAAGTTCTCTGAGCCACTGAGCCCTCTCTCCAGCCTCACAGGCTTGTTTGTAAAGGAGAAGAAAAGCCTTGGTGACTGCTGGGCTCACTGGCATGCCAAGCATTCAGGAGGCTGAGGTAGGAGGTCGCTGGTTTGAAGCCGCTGGGCTACTTCGGAAGATCTTGTCTGAAAAAAAAAAAAAAAAAAAAAATTAAACAACAGTAATCAAACAAAAAAGCAAACAA
Organism: Psammomys obesus; assembly: GCF_907164565.1. NCBI lineage: Eukaryota > Metazoa > Chordata > Mammalia > Rodentia > Muridae > Psammomys > Psammomys obesus. Next base: position 19,062,721 of record NW_026591598.1, on the reverse strand, counting down.
AAAACTTTCGTATTGACAGACAAGAGGATTGCTGTTGACTTTGAAATGGGTTATCATGTAGCCTAGACAGACGTACGTTTTGTGTAACCAAGGACAGAATGGCTGACCTTCCTGCCATTATAGGTATCTGGCATCTCTGGCATTTTGTTAGTTTGTTTTGAGGTAGGGTCTCACTGTGGCACTGCAGAACCTCAGAATGTTTAAAAAGCACAACACACACAGACACAGCAGCTTGTCCTCCACTCCTAGCGCTCTGGAAGCTAAGGTAGCAGGCCAACGTTCTGGGGTTGCGCAGTGCTACAGTGAGTGTGTGCTGGGACTCGGACCCAGGACCTCATGCGTGCTGGGCTGACACTGTTAATACTTCCAGCTCCTCAGATGTGATCTTCTAGCTTCAGGCAAAGCAGGATTAGATGGAAAACTTGATTGTGTTATTTTCATTAGTGGGGTGTAGTTCTGTTGTCTTGTTTCAGGAATGACTCAAGGAGGATGGTTGTATGAAGTGGGAGGACTATGCAAATGAAGTATGTGGCAATTCCTTGTTGTTGCCCATGAGACCAGTTTGAAAAGGTGGAGTTCAGTTACTGGTGCATTTCTGTTGGAAACCCAGCAAATGATGGAAGTGTTGAGAGAAATGGTTAAGCTTTAATGCACTGACGCTGGTTAATTTTGAGTGTTAGGGACTGAACCCAGGTCCTCACATAGATGCTGCCAGCTGCCTACACTGCAGAGCTTCTCTGGCTGCCTCAGTTGATCACTGTTACTGTAGTTCCGGGGCAAATTGATCTTCAGCTTTGCCTAGTTAATGTTGCTCTAGAAATTGTGCAGTGAGTTTCTTGGGGAACTGAGGGATTTGTTTTAGCCTACTAAAGGTCTTTTCATCCGTTAGGAAAGTGCAGTTGTAAATTTCATGAAACATTTGTTCTCAATATGTATCAAATCGCTAGAATATTGCCTTTAAAAATATTTCAAAATTTAATTTAATTATGTGTATGTGTAAGTGAGTGAGAGCAGGTGCCTGTTGAGGCTAGCAGCAGCAGATCCCTTGGAAGCTGGAGCTACAGATGTTGTGCCCCTGACAGTGATCCTAGGAAATGAGCTTAGCTATGATTTCTGGCGTGCTCTCTCTCTCTCCCTGTATTTAGCTTTTTATGTGCAGAAGTGTTTTGCCTGCCTATATGTTTGTGTACTGCATGTGTGCCTGGTACCTGTGGATGGAGTTCAGAAGAAAACATCAGATCTCCTGGAACTGGAGTTACAGATGATTTGGAAGGTGTTGTGGGGGTTCTAGGAACAAAACCCAGGTCCTCTGCAAGAGCAGTCTGTGCTCTTACCTGCTGAACCATCTCTCCAGCCTCTAAAGATTTTATTTTAAGTTATGTGTATGCATGTGTGGGTATGTAATGCACGTACAGGTGCCAGTGAAGACAGGAAGAGGGCATTAAATTCCCTGAAACTGGAATTGCAGGCAGTTCTGAGTCATCTGACATAGCTCCTGGGAGCTGAGCCCCTGTCCTCTGCAAGAGCAGTGACTCTGACGACCCGGCCGTTTCTTCAGCCCGAGAACCTCACCTTTAAGGCCACACTAGCGCTGTATCGTAGCTCCAGCCTCTTCCCTTAGGCTTTCTTCTGCAGTGGCGTCTCAAATATATAAGCTGAGGTCATTAATATACTGAAATTACATTCTTCAAGGAATTTCTAAGGACTGTTAATGTTTACTATAGACAGTTAAGAATGTTGAAAGACTAACTTGATGAATCCTGACAATATTTTGGGTAGTTTTTCATTCTGTCCTGAAAACTTGAGATGATTAGTCAGCCCTCTGGGTCCAGCCAGCTGTGGGTAGAAAATGGTATGTATTATAACACAAACACAAAGAAAACGGGGGCTGGGGAGATGGCTCAGTGGTTAAGAGCACTGGTTGCTCTTCCAGAGGACCACCAACGGCCCTGGAGACTGACTACTTCCCAACTTTGGTGCTTTGCATATGTGACATAAAAACTAGATCCATGGGCTGGAGACATGGCTCAGAGGGTAAGAGCACTGACTGTTCTACCAAAGGTCCCGAGTTCAATTCCCAGCAACCACGTGATGGCTTACAACCATCGATGATGAGATCTGGTGCCCTCTTTTGGTGTGCAGTCATATACGCAGGCAGAACACTGTATCCATAATAAATAAATCTTTAAAAAAACAAAACAACAAAAACGTAGCGGCTGGAGAGCTGGAGAGCTGGCTCAGTAGATAGAGCACTTATTCTTGAAGACACCCTGAGCTTAACTCCCAGCACCCACATAGTGGTGCACAGCCGTCAATAACTCCAGTTCCAACCTCTCTCCTAACTTGTGAAGACATCAGGCGTGCACGTGGTGCACATACATCTATGTAGGCGTGCACACCGTACATAGACTTATATGCAGGCACAGCATTCACACACAAAATAGCATAAGGGAAAATAAAGCAGAACATTGCCGAGAGGTGGTGACGCACAGTCCTAGCACTTGGGAGACAGAGGCAGACATACCTCTTGAGTTCTCTGAGTTCAAGGCCAGCCTGGTCTACAGAGTGAGTGAGTTCCAGAGAACTCACACAAAGAAACTCTGTCTCGAAAAACCTAAAAGAAAGGAATTATTTGTTGGTGGGCGAGGTGTCACATGCCTTTCATTGCAGTACCCAGGAGGCAGAGGAGGCCTTGAGTCTTCAGAAAAGTCATGGGCTACCTTTATAATTACAGTAAACTGTCTAGATTTCTCCCCTCCCTTCCTTCCTTTCCCATCCCCATCCCTCCCTTCCCTTCTCCTCTCCCCCTCCGTTCACCTCCAACAGGCTCACCTGAAGCTTGATTAGGCTGGCCTCAAACTTGCCTGTATAGCTAAGGGTAGTCCTGAACTTCTGATCCTCCCTGCCACTACCTCCCAAGTGTTGGGATTACAGGATCAAGATAATAGGTATGTGACCGTGCATGGGAAGTCTGTTTGGTCAAAGCATTTTGACTATTTAATAAAAAGGAGAATTAGCTGGGCATAGTAGCACAGTTCTTTAATCCCAGAGCTCAGGGAGGCAGAAGCAGGCAAGTGGCTGTGAGTTCAAGGGCAGCCTGGTCTACAAAGGGAGTTCAGGACAGCCAAGGCTATGCAAAGAAACCGTGTCTCGAAAAACGAAACAAACACCAAAAAAGAAACAAACACCAAAAAAAGAAAAAACAAATACATAAATAAAGAGAATTTAGCCATGCATGATGACACATGCCGTTAGTTCTGGCACTTGGGAAACAGAGGTAGATCTCTGAGTTCAAGGCTAAACCTGGTCTACAAAACAAAACGACTTCCAGTCCAGCCAGAGCTACCTAGTAAGTCCGCCCTGTCTTTTTTTTTTTTAAGTTAAATTTATGGTGTTTTGTTTGTTTGTATTACAGAATCAAGACACTTCTCATACATATTAAAAGATATTTTGGTTTTTTTAGAAGAACCATTCAAACTTCTATTAAACTTTTTTTCTAAATTACAAAAGAACTTTTCTCTTGGTGAAGCTTATTGTGTGTGTGTGTGTGTGTGTGTGTGTGTGTGTGTGTCTGTCTGTCTGTCTGTCTGTCAGTCTGTCTGTGTGTCTATTGAATATGGCATGTGGCACCAAGACAGTATTGCTTTCTGGAGTCAGTTTTCTCATTCTGTCTTGTGGTTCTTGGATTGAACTTGGGTAGATCCTCAGACTTGGTCAGCCTTATCTGCTGAGCCATCCCATTGTCCCTCATCAATCAGTTGTAACAAAGAATTTGCTCACCTGTAGAAGAGTTTTCTGATAAGACAGACTTTGGTACTGTGTTTCCTTTTTAAGCAGTAACTTAAATCGTCCCAGGACTGGAAGGGATCTGCGTTCCGGTAATGTAAGCCTTTTCAGGGGAAGTGTGAAATTATGTCTGTGGATTGACAGCAAATTCATACTGTACTTAAAAGTGCTGTGCCTGCCTTTTTTGTTGTAGTTTTGTTTGCGAGACAAGGTTTCTCTGTGTAGTTCTGGCTGTTCTGGAACTCACGCTGTAGACCAGGCTGGCCTTGAACTCAGAGATCTGCCGGCCTCTCCCTCCCTGAGTGCTGGGATTAAAGCTGTGCACCACCATCTAGCAACTGTCTTTCTAATATGCCCCATTAAAAGCACATAAAAGGCTGGGGATGTAGCTCAGTTGGTAAAGTGCTTACTTAAGCACGTAAGGTCCTGAGTTCAGTTCCTACCACTGCACAAACAGTCGTGGTAGTACATACGTGACTCCAGCACTTAGGTAGTCATTCATTCTCCAGTGGGTTTGAGGCTAATCCAAAATTCACAATACCACCCCCTCCGTAAAACAAACAAACAAAACAAAAGCATATGAAATACAGTTATTGGGCTTGTGAAATGGCTGAGTGGGTAAGGGGAAAAGCCTGACAGTCTTAGTTTGATCCTTAGAGGAAAACCAGCTCTGAGAAAGTTGTCCTCTGACCATCACCTGCCCACTGTACCTACACAGTTACATAAAATGAATAAATAAAAATGTTTCAGAATGAAATACACAGACTATCCATGAGTTCTAGAACTTGCTATGTAGCCTGGCCTGGCCCCTAATTCTCAGTCTTCTGCCTGTCTCTGCTGAGTGTTGGGGCTATAATATTGTGCCACCACATCCCACTGCAGCATCTTAAAACTACTTTGATTTTATTTTAGGTTTAATAATCTTTATTACAATGTAAAGATTACTGACGGGGCTGGAGAGATGGCTCAGGGGTTAAGAGCACTGACTGTTCTTCCAGAGGTCTTGATTTCAATTCCCAGCACCCACATGGTGGCTCACAACCATCTATAATAAGATCTGGTGTCTTCTTCTGATGTGCAGGTGTACATGCAGATAGAATATTGTATACATAATAAATAAAATCTTAAAAAAAAGATTACTGAGAACTTTTGAGGGGGTTGTTTTAGCTAAGTGTTCTTGAAAGATTGAGTAGTTTCGTAGATAAAAATGAGAGCAATAAAAATAATGATGTGCAAATATTTGTTTCAGAGTGTAAAACATAAGTGCAAATGAGCTTTAAAAATTATGTGATATTGTTTGTTTTAAGTGAGAACCATTTAAATAGCCATTTTGGGGACCGTGGAGTTAACTCAGTCTGTAAACCTGGAACACAAAGACCTCTCTTCAATCCCCAGTATATGTACAAAAGCCAGATACCCTTACTCATTCCTGGGACCCCACCTAGCCAGATCAAGGTCGGTGAGATACCCTGTTTCAGAACATGAGAGGGTGGAGCAGGGCCCCTGTCATGACTGTTTCTCCACACAGTGAGCATATGGAAACAGGTACCCCAACAAAAACCCACGTTCTAGGTCATGTCCTATACATATATAATGTAAATTATCTTAGAAACATTTTGGAAAATTATTGATATACATAAGTAACTTTACTTCTCTCTCTCTCTCTCTTTTTTTTTTTTTTTTTTTTTCCAGATATGGCCGCGTGGAAAGTGTCAAAATTCTCCCCAAGCGGGGGTCTGAAGGAGGAGTGGCTGCCTTTGTGGATTTTGTGGACATCAAAAGTGCACAGAAAGCTCACAACTCCGTCAACAAAATGGGAGACAGAGACCTACGCACGGATTATAATGAACCAGGCACTATTCCAAGTGCTGCCCGGGGATTGGATGATACAGTTTCCATAGCATCTCGTAGTAGAGAGGTTTCTGGGTTCAGAGGAAGTGGTGGAGGGCCTGCTTATGGCCCCCCGCCATCACTTCATGCACGAGAAGGACGCTATGAACGGAGACTTGATGGGTAAGTTCCAAGGTTTCGGTAGGCAGGTATTTTGTATTTGATGTGGTGAGAAACAGAAACTCATATTTAGGGGCCCCAGATGGATTTAAAGTTTTGGGCATTCTCAATGTTTCCTGTTTTGGGTTGGAAACGGAAGTGATTTCTGTCCCAGTGACTGGTACCTCCCGGATCGTAGAGGATATTTCCTGCAGCGATTGGATATCTACTTGTCAGATGGCATGGTGGAAGAGCTCCTGTAGAGCATCCGTTCTGGAGTACCTGGCTTCTAGAAGGAAGTGTTCCTCCTTGTGGATATCATCAAGGCTTTCCTTGGATATATCCTTACTACCAGATGGAGCTATTTGGCTGCCAGTTTTGTCTTCGGGCTATTTGGAATATTTCTGGAGTATCAGAGCCTTCAGATCTTTTAGAAGCTGATAAGCACCTCCCGGTTTTCAGTACGTGAAGTCTACAAACAAATTGGATTGTCACAAAATATCTCACAGATCATTGATTCAACCGATTGGATACTACAAACAATACTTTAGCTTGGAAATGTGTACATGGGTGAGGAAGAGCAAAGGCAACGTTCCATTGTTCCATTTGGATCTACTCAGTTTCTGTGGAATTACACTGTGGAGTTGGGGAAATGGAGATGACAGACACTCGTAAATGCTGGAATATAGCTGCTTTCTAACTGCTGGGATGTATGGGATGCTGTGCTCTAAGACTCCCATCAGCTGAGGGGAAGAGGGTTACTGCCTCACTTCTTCAGCAAGTGATTACCCCGCTGCAGGAACTTTAGCTCTGAACACAACTTGCTCAGTTGTGGATACAGCAGTCCCTGACTGGGCTGGATGTCTACAAAACAGAACAGTTGTCAGCAACTTTGTTCCTCATTTGTTGGAATTGTAGAGAGATCTTCCTCGTTGCCAGCTGCCTGATTCCTATTTAGGGATGCAGATTTTTATGAATGTGGATCAATTTATGATTGTCTGCTGTCTCAAGAAAGAAGTCTGGGGGTTTGAGAGTTACAGTCTGTCTGGGACTGCTTGCTTCCTGTGGAATTATTTGTCTGGTCACTAAGATTTTTTTTTTCTTGTGGTTCATCTAAATATCATTTGACACCCTTGCCCACTAAGAAGGTGGATTACCCCTGTAAGAGGGGCCAAAATTGGGGAAGTTATGTTCACAATTCTCTCCCTAGATTTAATTGGGATTATAGGTCGTGTTTCCACAGTTGGAAAAGGTTGGTATGTCCTGACCTGTGTATATTAGCCCCTCTTCTAACCCAAGCCATACTTTCTTTCCCCCACTAACTCTAGATGCATTTAGTACTAACAGATGAATCTGAGACCAGCAGTTAGATTTCAGCTCTGCTCCTCTCGTGCCTGCCTCTGTATCTTCTTAATGGATAAGAACTGCACATACTTATAAAATATCAGCTGTAGCAGTAACTGTCTAGAACTGTTGCTGATTGCTTCTGTTATCTCATTAATTATGGCTTCACCAATTAACACTTGGTAGTGTGCAGAAACAACCTAGTATGATGTTTTCTTGTAAATCTCAAGGGAACCTTCTTGTTAGACATTAAAATAGTCAAATTTTGGAATTGTAGTTAATGAAAAAGGAAAATAGTCACTTAATACACCTAGGAAAGGGAATACTACACACATACACACACACACCCTTTGCCAGCTTAGAAGTTTTCTATGATGGCAGCAAAACAAATAAAAATAGCTTTTTGGAGTCTGAGGAAGTGGCTCAGCTGATACACAAAGTACTGAGCTCAGATCCTAGCACCCAGTGAAAGCCTGGCACAGTGATTTGAAGCTGTCACCCCACTGGGGCACTGGAGACAGGAGCACTCCTGCTGTTTATTGGCCAGCCAGCCCAGCCCAGTTGGTTAGTTCTAGGTTCAGTGAGAGGACCTATCTCCAAAAACAAGGGTAAGCTGGGTATGGCGACACACTCTTTCTCAGCACTGGAGGCAGAGGCAGGTGAATGTTTGAGTTCGAGGTCAGCCTAGTTTACACAGTGAGTCCCAGATGAGCCGAGGAAGACACCCAATGTGTCCTCTAGGTGGTCTTGGATATGTGCAAACGCACTTGCACATGAGGACACCCGCATGCACACAGCCTAGTGTAGGGGGATGGTGGGTGAAGGTGAGTACTGATGGAGATGGGGGAATCTGGAAACACATTGAGAAAGTGATGCAAATTGTCACAGAACTGTGACTTTAGCCTTGTTGGAGAGATTGTAATTCTATATCTTTCATGACTCTTTGTTTCTTTTGATAGAGGATTATTGACATAGGGTGAGGTTACAGAGGGGCTCCAGTGGTCTGTGCCCTGCAGAAGTAGAGAATTTCTTTAAATTTCTTTAAAAGGCTTTGTTCTTACTTTTCTGTTTTGTTTTGTTTTGTTTCTGAGGCAGGGTCTCACTGGCCTCACACAGAGATTCACGTATCTTTGCCTCCATAAAAGGCCTGGGCTACTGTGCCTGGCACCTTTAAACCACCATGTAACTGCATGCGTGCTGTCATTCATGCAGTACGCTCTGTATACTTGAGTTGCTGAACATTCACATCCTAACTAAAAATGTTAAGGGCACTGGGGATGTAGCTCAGTGGTAGAACACTTGCCGCCCCCCCCCCCCCCCCCCCCCCCCCCCCC
>NW_026591598.1:19038351-19054168 GCF_907164565.1 Psammomys obesus | reverse complement strand
CCCCCCCCCCCCCCCCCCCCCCCGCATGTGCAGGGTTTTGGATCCGATCCTGGCACTGCAAAGCAAAACCAGTGATGTTAGGTTAGGTCACTGGTAATAGCTGCTGAGAGCAGCTCGAGGATGCCAGCATTCCCGCTCTGATCTCAGGCACCTTGAGTGCAGCCCAGAACCTGTCTCCTGCAGTCATGGAGCACACATATTAAGAAAATGAATCATGGAATAGCTGTTGAAAAATTATGTAGCAGTGGTTGAGAACACGAGTTAAGACAACTTTCATTCTTGGGTAAAGTTGTGCAGACTTTTGTTAAGCAACTTTCCAATATTTTGATATCTTAATTGCTCTTAATATTCCACTTTCATTTTTAAATATGACTTATTTGGGCAACTTATGTAGCTTAGTAATTTATTTAGACCACCCAAGCGTCAAAAATTTATAAGAGGCCTGATAGCAGCCTATAAAGTAGTATAAGCCTTATAGTCTGAATACTAGGGAGATTGAACCAGGGGGATTGAACACTACAAGTCTAGCCTGGGCTACATAGCAAGGCCCTATCTCCAAGGGAAGAAAAGTTCAGGAGTAAGAAAATGTTGCATTTGAATTTTTTTTGTTTTGTTTGGCAGTCCTCCTACTGAGGAATGTGGGACATCACAGGCTTCACATTGTCTTCTCAATGCAGATGTGTCCCAAAATAAATCACAAACAATTAAAAGTCTAATATGTTTTACTCAGAGGAAACCATAAAAAACCTTAACATTAAATCAGGCCTGGTAGGTGCATTCCTTTAATCCAAGTACTTGGAAGTAGAGGCAAGCAGATCTCTCAACCTTGTCTGCGTTAGCCAGGGTTACATAGTGAGATCCTGTCTAAAAGCAAACCCCAGATACAAGTTTTCATGTTAAAATTGGGGTATAAGCTGGGCATTGTGCATTGTGGCATATGCCTGGGATCCTGAAGCTTAAGATCAGACGTTTAAGGTCGTTCTTAATCTGCACAGGGAGTTGAAGTTAGCCTAAGCTGTATGAGACTGTCCTAAGACAAAAAAAAAAAGAAAAAAAAAAAGAAAAAAGTTGATGTTCACAACACACACCTACCCACAGACCCTTTAGTACAAGTTTAATACAAATTGGAAAGTTCCCCAGGAAAGGCATCACTGCTGAGGAAGAAAAGGCATCACTGCTGAGGAAGGCCCAATAAAGTAAAGATGCTCACTAGTGCAGTTTTGGAGCCCAGTAAAATGTCGAGCATGTCAGTGTTTGCTTACTAAGGTTTGTGCTGTTTAGAAAGTGATGAGGTGCAAAGACAACTCTGGAGTGAATGTTTGCATGACTTGCACTCAGTTTTGCTTGCTCCTTTCTGATTAAATATTTTCCCCTCCTAAATGCAGGGCTTCAGATAACAGGGAGCGTGCTTATGAACATAGTGCCTATGGACACCATGAACGGGGGACAGGAGCATTTGATCGGACACGACATTACGATCAGGATTACTATAGAGACCCTCGAGAGCGGACTTTACAACACGGGCTCTATTACACTTCTCGGAGTCGAAGTCCAAACCGCTTTGATGCTCATGACCCCCGATACGAACCTAGGGCTCGGGAGCAGTTTACACTGCCCAGTGTGGTACACAGGGATATCTACAGGGACGACCTTGCCCGGGAGGTCCGAGGCAGAAGGCCAGAGCGCAGCTACCAGCACAGCAGGAGCCGCTCGCCGCACTCCTCCCAGTCTAGAAACCAGTCTCCGCAGAGGCTGGCTAGCCAAGCCACCAGGCCCACCAGGTCCCCCAGCGGCAGCGGCTCTAGGAGCAGGTCCTCCAGTAGTGAGTCCATCAGCAGCAGCAGCAGCACCAGCACTGACAGGTAGGTTCACAGCCTTCACGTTCTCCCATAGTCAGTGGTGAGCAGTGGTGGTGACGACAGCACTTCATTTCTAAAGAAAGTGATCTCGGACTTTATGTTTAATGAGTAGCCTGCAGACATCAGATTAACCACAGTCTAACTGATGCTTTGCCAGTGCTGTTTAATGTTAAAATTAAATTGCTAAAAAAGAAGAGAGAGTGGTGGGAGCCTGGTGAGGGGCAGGTTTGTGGCCGCGGGGCTCTGTAGTTCACTTTAACCTCTTAAGTGTGTTTGTGGGGTCAGCATCGTGGTGGGTCCAGATGTTCCTGGAAGCTGTTTGGTTAAATGTGTTGGTGGGAATACATTGTTTATTACCAGCAAGTAAACAACTTTTAAGTATATTTTAACACCACAGTGTGCTTTACCAATTTTATAAATGCATCCTTTCACCCAGGGTTACAGTATTGTTCTCCAAGGCTGGGTTAACTCAGTTACTGTGCTTTTTGGATACCAAGGAGTTTTATGTTAGCAATAGCAGTAATTAATTGAGGCAACCTTAACCAGGAGGCTTAGAGCTTAGACTGTATTGGTTTTGAAAGTACAGAGTTCAGTAGATGATACATTCCGTGGGTGACACTGAATAGTTTCCTTGTGACTTCTCACCATTTATGTGAACCTTACTGTAGAAGTAGCTTTGGTGGCACATGCCTGTATTGCCTGCTACACGGGAGGCTGAGGCAGGAGACTCCGCACCCCACCTACCAAGCAACACCCTGTGTGGATCTGCCATTCCCCATAGCTAAAGAACCTGTAGTTCCCAGAAAATAAGCAACACTTATTTTTTGTGAATATTAAAATGAAAATGGATTGTAATGTGCGTACTGCGACCTCAGAATATAAACTCGCCTTCTTGGTAGGCGGCTGTACCTTACTTCACAACTGCTCTTCCTCTGTTGTTCCTCGGACTGGTAAACCAGGTGCCTGTGTTTAAATTTAGGTATGTGTGATAAATTTAGATCATGTAGCCTCTTTGACCTGATTTAAAAGTCCAGACTTTTCTTACAGTATTACATGCTTACACTTAAGCAAATGCTGGCAGCTCAGTCTTCATGTGGGTCTCTAAGTGAGGGGAGCAGGGGCCGCCTCTATCGTGAACTCAGTTGACTGCTCTCTGATCACTCACCCCTGATGATGCAGCTTTGCCAGGCCACGGAGGAAGAGGATCCAGGCAGTCCTGATGAGACTTAACAAGCTCATGCAGATGGCAGAGGAGGAGAACTCCCTCTTTCAGTGGGCTAGAGGAAGGGGATAGTGTGAAAGAGGGAGGGGGGACTGGGAGAAGTTGATGGAGGGATATAAAATGAATAAATTGTTAAAAAAATTAAAAAAGAAACTAAAAAGAGACAGAGAGAGAGAAGCAAATGCTCATGTGATTGAATACCTCTCTTAGGCTTCCTAAATTGTCTAATTCAAATTAATAAAATGGGAACTTTATGATCTAAGTATTTGGAAATTGCCACACTTAGTGAACTGGTACTCACTTTAGGAAGCCAGAGAAATCAGATTGGCCTGTTGTCTGGATGAAGGGCAACGAAGTTTATTTGAATCTTATGAATAGATTATAAAATCTTGTTGTGTTTCACTTTCTTCTGCCTGGAATTGTTTCAGATACTTAACCTTTTATCATTTCTCTAAAACCTGCCCATTAAAGGAACCCAGTAGCATTTCATTGGGTCAGAACTTGACTGAAAGAGTGTGTGGATGTTGATGTCAGGAAAGCCCATGAGGTCAGGCCCTGTGGTGACTTTATGCTGAAGGCCATGTTTACACAGCCCTGAGATGCAGGGCTTACATGCACTTGTGAGCCTCTGGTGCTCATGGAGCTAATCTTTGCTCACAAAGCTTTCAGATCTGTCTTCTGATGGTCTGATCTTGAAGAAGGGCAGGAAGTACCTGGAAAGGACCTGAGGACTAAATCTCAGGGAGAACTTGGGTGAGCATGAAGATTCTGGAGATAACTGCTGCAGGTGACCCTGTGAGGGTTGGTTACCTAATGACACGGAGGACAGGAGGTAGAGGTTCGGAAGGCTACATTTCCCAGCTGAGCAGTTTAACTGCCTGGCTTACACAATGTTTTATATGCTTAACATTTAGTACTTTAAGGCCCATTTGTGTTCCTTATAGTTCACTTGGCTCTGATTTGTGCTGGGAAGGCCACCTTAACAAGGAGCAGGGGATTCAAGCCTGCTTTCTGAGGACAGTACTCCATGGCCTTGGGGAAGGGTCATGATTCTTGTTCTGTTCCCCCACCCACTGTATCCTAGGCTGCTTCAAACCCATTATGTAGTAGAGGATGACCTCCTGTTTCCACCTCCTCCATGTTGGGATTACATGTGTGTGACACCAGGCCCTGTTTTTATGGTGTTCTTCAAGTTGAAACTGGGCTCTCTGTGTGCAAGGCAAGCTGTGTATCAACTGATCTGTGTTTTGTCTTCAGCCTTATTCCGCCCTTTAGGTGTTTGTTTTCTCCCTTTAAAGAGGTTCTAATACATTTCTTGGCTTACTGGTTTCCCTTCATATTTAGTAATATAGAAAAACATACATCATACACACACACACACACACACACACACAACAAGCTTTTTTCTTTTCCCTGAGCAGAGGAAAAGATTGTGTTCACAGTTCCATTGATTGAGGGAAATTAAGAGGGTTCCAAAGCTGCAGTATTGTCTGGACCTCCTCGTATGTGTCACTTTTAGTTCCTTACCTGAGCCTCACATTAGCGTACTGATGTTCTTCTACTGTCAGCAGTGTGACAGCTGCTTTGTGATGGCGGTTTGCTATGCATGTATATATAGAACAGTGGGAGGACAGAAAGAAAATTACTTGACTGGTGAGACCTAAGAGGTAGCATTGGTTGGGCTGTGGAGGATATGTAGAACTTAAGAAGAAAGGCATTTTTTTTAATGTAGAGGAAGGACTTTTGGGCAGAGCATGATCTGAATGTTTTGAGACCAGCAGATTTTTTTAATTTTTTTTAATTTTTTTATTTTTGGGTTTTCTCCGTGTAACAGCTCTGGCTGTCCTGGAACGTACTATGTAGACCAGGCGCCTTTGAACTCACAGAGATCCACTTCCCTCTGCATCCTGAATGCTGGGATTAAAGATGTGAGCCACCATGCCTGGCTAAGACTAGCACATAATTTAAAAATGGTTAAACATGTTAATAATTCAGGATTTTATTCTTTTAAATTTTAATTATATTTTTAGGGTTTACTTATTTTACGTGTATTAGTGTTTTGCCACATGTACCACATGTGCCTGGTTTTCACAGAGATCAGAAGATGGTGTTAGCTACCCTGGAACAAGAGCTATGATAGTATGAGCCACTGTGCTGGTGTTCAGAACTGAACCCAGGCCCTCTGCAAGAACAGCAAGTGTTGTTAACTGTGGAGCGGCTCTCCAGCCCCCGGGCTTCTGCTCTTTATGCAGAGAGAAGCATTTAAAGGAGTTAGAAGAGAGGTAGCTTGTGAGATGTGTATTTTGAAAAGGCAGCTGCTGGGTCCGCTCACCTGGTAGAGTGCTTGCCTAGCATGCATAAGGCTTTGTTCGGCAACACACACAGCAGCAACAAACAACAAAAGACCCCAAACCCACAAACCTTCACCACCATGCTCTTCAGACAAACCAAGCCCATCACAACCACAGAAAGGCACCTGTAAGCTCAAACTAGAGTGGATAATGGTTAGGTCCTTGGGGGAAGGGAAACAGGCTGAGAGCATCACGCCTGGCTGTGGATGGTGGAAGGCAGGGTTAGGAGTCAGGCTGTGCAGAGTCATGAGGAAAAGACTGTGCCCCATGGTGCACTCCAGGGCTCTCCACCATGAGCTGGACCAGCTCTCTTTTCTCTCTGCTTTTCTCAGAGAGCTTCTTTCACCAGACTCAGGTGGGAGACTTTGATGGGATTCTTAGTTAACATGAAGGAGAAGGCAAAACCAGTGGAGATAGGTGGGAGCTCCGGTCATGTGATCACAAATGAATTAGGTCCTTAAGTACTGAGAAGGGCCTCTTACCCTGTGTTCCTTTATCAGATGTTGTTTCTTTTCCTCTATAGCTAAGTAACATGAAAAGAGCCATATTTTAAAATGTTATGCAAAATTAGACTATTCATTTCTTTTGGGAAAGAAATAGCTCTTTTAAATCAGCTGTGTTGTACACGTTTATCACTTTGATAGGAGGATCAGAAGTTTAAGCTCATCCTCAGCTACATACTGGATTTTGAGGCCATCTTGGGATTCATGAAACCTGTCTGTAAAACAAACCGAAGACACATGTATCCCTTTAATCCAGGCAAGGCAGAGACAGGCAGATCTGAGTGAGTTCAAGGCCAGCCTGTTTTGCAGAGTGATTTCCGTGCTGGCAAGGCTACATAGTGAGACTCTTATCTCAAAAACACCTTCCAAAAAACGCAAGACCAAAACACTAAATAGACAAAAACACTAAAAATACAAGCCCCTCTTGCTCTCCCTTTTTGGGTGATTTTTGGATGTCACAAAAGCTCTCTAAAGGTGTTTGACGTTAACGCTGTATATTGACACAGTATAAGTTGTCCACCCCATAAAGAGTTTCTCTCCTGTCACCTTGGCTGATTGGGAGGCCAGCCTTTGACCCGCAATGTTTGACCCAGCTTTGGTGGCAAGACTTGTAGCAGCACACCTGAAGTGAGTGAGCACACAGTGACTGTGGTTGTGTGGTCTTCCTGAAGGACACACCCACAGTTTCTCACAGCTTTTCACAGTGCTTTAGCTGGTAAGAAATGGGCCCCTTGTATAAACTTCCCTGGGCTGTTGGGAGTGCCTTTCTCTTGTCATAGTTGCTTTAACATATTACTTTTCCTTTAATGGAACACTTATTTGTTTTAAATTGAGTGAGAGAGAGAGGGGAGAGAGAGATGTATGTGATATGTATGTTATATATGTGTGAAGTCAGAGGACAACACTGGAGTTGGTCGTCGTCGTCCCCCCCCCCCCCCCCCCCACGGTTTCTATGTGTAGTCTTGTCTGTCCTGGACTCAATTTGTAGACCAGGCTGGCCTCAAACTCACAGAGAGCCCCACCCTCCTCTGCCTCCCAGAGTGCTGGGATGATAGGCGTGCACCACTGCGCCCTCCTCTTTCCCCCCTTTTTGTGGGTGTCAGGATTGAACTCAGGTGTCTAGGCTTGTCCACTGGTGACCTTATTCACTGAGCCACTCTGCAGGGCTTCAAAAGAACACCCGGCTATTCATTTGTTTGTTCATTTATTCATTCATTTTTTAAGAGTTTCTCTGTGTAGCCCTGGCTCTCCTGGAACTCTCTGCAGACCAGGCTGGCCTTGAATGATGAGCTCCACCTGCCTCTCTCCTAGTGCTGGAATTAAAGGCTTGTACCACTACTGTTCAGCTGGAACACCCTTGTTTGTCTATCTGTTTGGTTTAGTTTTAGTACTAGTCTTCATTGCTCACGGCTGCTTGAGGGGATAAAACAAGAGGAGTGGATGGCACCAATTAGACCATACATACCAGCTTCAAGGACTTGTAGCAGACCCTTTTAAATGCACTATATTTCCTGAGTGTTTGAAACCAGAACATGTTTTATGTGACTGATATTTGAAATTCTCAAAGTGAACGGGATCCCACTGTCACCATCAAGTGGGGTTTGGGTGTTTCTTCCCTAGATCCATCCTCGAATCTTCACTAGACAACTTTTAGATGCCTCCTTTTGCCTAGTGTGGTACTAGAGGCACAGGCCAACAAATCAAACTGAGATCACTAGGACCTTAAGTCCCAGTCTTGGGACTTAAACACCTGGTAGGTGTTTGCCAGATGTATAGAAAGTCCTGGGTTTGGTCCCCAGCACATTGTCCTGAGTGTGGCACTGTTGCCTCCTTCCTTAACACATTTCCGTGGCATAAGGGAACAGTCTGTTTCTTTTTGAAAGGAAATGAAAAAAATTTATTTATTTATTTATTTATTTATTTATTTATTTATTTGTTGTTTTGAATGGAGGCCAGGCTGGCCTCAAACTCAAAGATCTACAACTTGTCTTTAACTCGTGTGTAGGGATTAAAGGTATGTGCCACCACACCTGGTTAAAAATGACATTTAAAAAAAATGAACTTTCTTTATGTGCTTGTGTGTGTGAGCACATGGCCTGAGGAGGCCAGAAAGGAGCATCAGATCACTTGGAGCCAGGGTTACAGGTGGTTTCAGAAACCTCTTGTGTATGTGCACATGGGTGTGGTGTTTGTGTGGACTTCGGAGGACAGCTTGCAGGGGTGTGGATTGTGTCTCTCCTACCATGTGGGTTGTCAGGTTTGGGGCAAGTTCCTTTTAACCATATTAGTCATTTTGCTATCCTGAAAATTTTTTTAAAGGGGTTTTGCTAGTGATATTTATGGCTGTATTTAGTTTAAATAAAAATTTTGACTAAATTAAAAGTTGTCTGTGAGTAGAACTGGTCTTTAATGATGTTGTAATTCGAGGTGGAGGCAGGAGGATCGGGAGTTCAAGGCCATCCTCAGTTACATGACTGCTTTTGGGTCAGCCTGAAGGCTACACGAGACCTTGTCTGAAATGAAAAACAGAGTTGTCTGTACTGTAATGCCACTAAGCTTCCCCTAATGTCAGACAGTTTGACATTTTATCTTACCTGAATTTGGGGTAAAAAGTAAAAACAGTAATTAAAATGTTGAATAAATTCTGGATCCTTCTCCCACACCTGTGGTTGGGGATCAAATGAAGAGCTTGCTCTACCACTGAGATATACTTGTGGCCCCTGAATGTTTTTGCCACTAGACATAAAAAGATTATGAAGAGATAAAAAGGTCCCTTTTAATTAAAAGAAAACGTTAGCATAATGCAATCCTAGTACTTTGGACACCAAGGCAGCTTAAGTTGAAGGCCAGCCTGGCCTACATAGTGAGAAACCTCTGGTAAAACAACAGAAATGTTTCTGTGTAGTATGCTCTTGTTTCCGTGTCTGCATGGTTTTGTGAGCATCTGTGTGTTCTCTACAGACCATAGGTAGCTTTTGTAGAAGAGGCTTTAACCTTACAAGCTCTGCAGTTCACAGAGTTAAGTTATGAAAGGCAGCTTTCCTCTAGTTCAAATGGAAACACTCTCAAAATTGCTGTCACTTGCAGGGTTTGAAAGAACGCGTGAGGGAACCCTGGGGTTGGTAACGTGGTCTGTGTTGGTTGACACCTTCATTTTGCTTTTCTAAGTGTTAATTAGGAGAATGAATGCTTTGTAAAATCTTAGAGAGAGAGAGAGAGAGAGAGAGAGTGTGTGTGTGTGTGTGTGTGTGTGTGTGTTTGAATGCAGGTACGTTCCTGCCACAGTGAGCATGTCTGTCCTTGCCTTCATCTTGTTTAAGGCAATGTTTCTTGTTCCCTACAGCTCCTGCCATGGTGAGCCTTACAACTTGCTGGGTTTCTCCTGTCCTCACCTCACAGCTCTCTTGTGATTACAGGTGCAGGCTCCCATAGGGATGGAAGCTAAAGGCCTCAAGTTTGCACAGCAAGCACTTGACTATGGTCTCTCCAACCCTTGTTCTGTTTTTTTTTTTTTTTTGGAGAAGGATCTTGCAGTGCTGATAATTCCTATGTGTGAGGAGTATAGGTGTGTGCCATCATCCTTGGCTTGTTGAGAAGTTTTAAAGTTAGGGCAATGCATTTCCATAAATACATACCATTATAGTTTGTATAAATGCTCATTTTCTTACCTGTTTATGCAGTTTGCTATGATAATATATAATTTACTAAAAAGTACCACATGTGGGAGCAGCTCTCCTACATACAGTAAGTAAAAGTTCCTTGCTGGGTGTGGTGGTGGACACCATTAGTTCCAGCACACTGGAGGCAGAGGCAGGCCAACCTATTCTACATGGTGAGATCTGGTATCCAAAACCAAAAAACAAAAACAAAAACAAAAATCAGATTAAGATGAATTCCTTTAGATTGAAAGGTTTGTTTTTTTTTTTTTTTTCTTTCCCTTTTGAGTAGTATGGAGAAAAAGATGCCTGTGTTAAGAGACCATTGAAATGGACCATTGAAATGGACCATTGAAATTTTGTCAGTTGCAAAAAGAAATACATGTGAATTTGTGAAAGTCAGCAATGGGGTCTATATTGCTTTTTTAGAATAACAAATGAAACATATGTTTTGGGGGCATTCAGGAAGGTTTGCGGTAAAGGCTTAGAGATTTCAGAAGATTACGGATGTAGCTTGTTGAGATGGGGGTTCTGGGAACCCAGGCCCTTGCACGTGCTCTCCTGTAAGCTCCACCCCTAACCAGCACACACTCCGAAGAGGGACGGCTCTTAATTTGTCTTGTGGCTCTTGTTTTCACCTAAAATGCAAGGATTTACACTCTGATTTAAGCCTAAGTAAGGTGCTGCATTGCCTTACTTGTATTACTTGGTTCAAAAAACTGTCAGAGAAAATCTGCTGTGAGAAAAAAACTGTAAGCTTTACTGTGGGCCCTTCTAGCTAGTTAGATGACGTTTGTAGTTTGCAGTTTCCTCCTGTTTGTGAAGGAATCCAGTAAAAAAGTCAGTTAATGGTTAACCCGTCAGTTACGCTGCCTCCTTGAGGTATGGTGTCCAGATTTTCTTGGAAGTCCTCAGAAATGGTAGTCAGTGGCCAGGCCTGAGGGACAGCAACAGCTTGCGTCCTAAAACGCCTCCCAGACTTTTTTTTTTCTTTTTAAATTTTTTTTCTCTAGTGAGTGCGCATTCCCTGCTTCATGTAGTTTAGGGCTGTTTAAAGGTGGAATGTGTTTAGTAGAGTGTCCTGGTGAGAAAGAACACTGCGGGTTTTCTGCAGTCCCCTCTGTGGCAGCCTGCAGAGGTCACTGCAGAGCCCCGTTTGGCCAGCGTTCCTTTTTTTTGGCTGCTGCATGCTTTGCTTTGTGGTTCCTCAGTGCCACACAACCGCAGATCTTAAGGCTGCGAGGCGGCCCGACTGGGCCAGGTGTGGAGCCGGGAAAGCGGCTGCTGATGTTCTGGTGGGCCTGCACAGTTCCGACAGTGGGGATCCGGCAGCAGATCCATTTTCTGGCTAAACGTTTTCCCAGAAACGCTGTCAAGTCTAGAATTTTAATAACGCTTAAAAAGGAGTGGGGGTGGGGAGGAAGTGAGGCTTCTGGTGGTGCCAGGGCCAGTATAGGTCTCAGTTTGGGGCTCAAGGGGGGGTGGGGAGGAAGTGAGGCTTCTGGTGGTGCCAGGGCCAGAATAGGTCTCAGTTTCGGGCTCAGGTGCTGGGCTGACCCGGGTTTGCTCTGCCCTGCCGCTGGAGAAAAGAACCCCAGAGTCCGCCGCTGAGTTTTGTTCGGGAAGCTAGAAACTGTTGTTATGTTTGTTTCTTAAACCAGCCTGAACTGGAATTATCCGGTTTGAGTTGGCTGTTTGCCACCTCTTGGAGGCTTTCTTGTTTTGCCAGCATTTGCCTTGTTTGTGGCGTTGCTGGGTGGGGGGTGGGCGGCTGGGCAGAGGCTGCTGCCTGGACAGCAGGCCTGGTGGCACGGGTGTGCTCGTGGGGGCGGGGTCCAGCGAGCCTAGAGGCGGGGCCGGCGGCCGCTGTCCCTTGGTCAATGCTCAGGCCTCTTGCCCCGCCCACCTCTACTGTAGTCCGCTGTCCTGAGCCCCCAGCAAGTAAGGTGTGTGATGTCTGTCCCCCTACCCCTCCCCACGGTCCGAGAGCTGGTAACTGGTGTTCCTGGAGCTGCTTTTAGACCTGTCAGGCTTTCCGTTCTTTTCTCTTGGATTGTGTTGCGGTTTTAGTTAGGTTGAAAGGAATTAAAAAAAGTTAGGTTAAGTCTGTGCTTTGATAGTGTGTGGATTTTAACTGTGATGTAAATTTTTTTTTTTCCTTTTTTGGGGAACGGTGGAGTGTTTCAAGACAGGGTTTCTCTGTGTAGCCTTGGCTCTCCTGGACTCACTTTGTAGACTAGGCTGGCCTCAAGCTCAGAGAGATCCACCTGCCTCTGCCTCCCTGAGTGCTGTGATTACAAGCGTGCACTACTGTATTTAGTGGGACAGGGTCTCACTACGCAGCCCTAGCTGTTCTGGAATTTATTATGTAGACAAGGCTGACCTTTGAATTTCACCTGCCTCTGCCTCTGAGTGCTGGGATCAAAGGTGCTACTATGTCCAGCTTATACGTCTTTGATAAAAGGTTGCAAGTAGCCCAGGCTGGCCTCTGCTTTCTGGAGGATTTCCTAGAAATTTTGATCCTCATCTCTACTCCAAGTCCTGAGTGTTGGGCTATAGGTGTAAGAAGGCTGGTTCTCGCCTTTTTATTTATTAATTCCTTGCCACTTTTTTTTTTTTTCAGCTTTTTAAGATTTATTTGTATCTTTTGTGCTTTGGTGAGAGGATTCCAGATCTTGGAGTTACAGACAGTTGTGAGCTGCCATGTGGGTGCTGGGAATTGAACCTGGGTCTTCCAAAAAAGCAGTTAGTGCTCTTAACCTCTGAGCCATTTCTCCAGCCTCCACCTTTTTCTTTTTAATGATGGGGTGGAAACTAAGATTTAATACTTACTGAGCAGGATTCTACCACTAAGCTGTATCCTTAGGCCCCCTAGCCCCCGTTTTTTTTTTTTTTTTTTTTTTGAGACAGACAGAATTTCACTGTGTCTTGCACCTTGGTTAAGTAGGGTTTGCAGGATTCCTGGCTTACATCGGTCCTGGATCCTCAAGCCGGGGCTGCTAACCAACCACTGAGTACCTCTCCAGGCTCTTGGCCTCACTTCTGGGCCACCATGCCTAGCTACACTTAATGGTCAATATGGAAAAGAAGGTTAATGTGAAGGTTATTTTAAAGTGATGACTAGAGGTTCTTATGTATATCTATGAACGTACAGAGGGGTTGTGCTGCGCTGCTCCAGAACATGGCTCAGAGAATGAAAGCTGAGGACATTGTACGGCTCTTCCTTATTTCCAGCAAGGAGAGCTGCTTGTGAATGTGCTAGGTCACAGTGCTTGCAGCCATTTTGCACGGTTGCTTTGTGTCTTTGGGTGAAAATTCTAAAGAAATGGTTTTGTTTAAAGGGAACAGCTTTAGGCCAAGGTTTCTTATAACTTGTAGACACTTAAAAATAAGCCACTGTCCCCAGGTTGTAAAAAAGTTAAGGTGTCCCTGGGTAGTTAAGTGTGTTTCAGTCCTGAGACTGCTTCCAAGGGTCGCTCAGAAGCAGGTACTAGCAAGCTTCTCTCTTGTTCTGGGTAGGAGGGGGAGTCAGCCCCCAACGTTCAACTGGAAAACGAGAAAATCTCAAAGTATATTGACTTAGGCATTGATACAGGCGCCATCATTTATACCTAGTTGGGATTTTATTTGGAATTAAAAACCACATGTTTTACTGAGTATAGTTAGTGACTGACATCTGGAATCATTGCACTCACAAGCCTGAGGAAGGAGGATCTCACTCAAGGCCAGTTTGAGGTGCACGATGAGATCCTGAATATTAAAAAACCACAGACAGAGGCAGATGGATCTCTATGAGTTCAAGGCTAGCCAGGATTACATAATGAGACTTACTTGGTGGATTGAATGAGAATGTTCCCCATAGGCTCATGTGTTTAAATGTTTATTCCTCAGTTGGTGGAATTGTTGTTGGGGAAGGATTAGGAGAACAGGACCTTGTTGGAGGAGGTATCTTGCTTGGAGTAGTAGGCTTTGAGGTTTCAAAAACCCACAGCAGGCCTACTCCTGATCTCTCTGCTTCCTGCCTGCTGATCAGGATGTAAGCTGTCAGCTACTGCTTCAATGCCATACATGCCTGCCTGATGCCATGCTTCCCACCATGTTTATGCACTCGTCATCTGAAACTGTAAGCAAGCCCTCAATTAAATGCTTTCTTTTGTTGATGTGGTTGTGTTTCATTACAGCAATAGAACAATAACTGAGACAGAGCTTGTTGCAAAACAAAACAAAAAGGCCTCTCAAAACAACCCTTAAACCCCCCAAAACAAACAAACAAACAAACAACAAATAAACAAACAAACAAACAAACAAATAAATAAATAAATAAGGTCCCTGTATTCTATTTGGTTTGTGTATTGTCTTGGTTCATACCTTTCTAAGCATTTTAGTTGATTTTTACATACTTCCCAGTTAAGTGACTAAGCAAATCCCACTATGACGTTATTGACACTTGAGACTTTCTCATTGCTCTCCTGACTTGTCAAGTCCAAAGGAAACTCCCAATTCCTGAAACTAAATATCCAGAAATGAGCTCAGCCTGGCGTACAGGAGGATTTCTGGTGGTTAGATAAAGCCAGCATTCCTCGGGAACCTGTGAAGCTGCTGCTTCTCATCTACCAAAAGGAGTCATTTTCCTTACCTCTGGCCAAAGGGACACAAGGCTCTCCAATTAACACACACCTGTGTTGCCTATCAGCATATCAAGGTCCATGTTAGCCTCCAGGCTCCCTTTTCCTTGCCCACAAGTACTATTGCAATTTTAAAGACCCCATGGCAGTCTCCTGGCCCCTCTCTCCCTCCCAGCTGTTCACTCTTTTTATAACCTAGCTATTCTCAGCTTCTGCTGTTCTCACTACAGCCTTCCTATTCTCCACCCCCTGCTGTTCTCCCCTTTCTCACAGATGGCTATGTTCAGTCCACCTTTTTCTCATTCTGCTTTGGACTCTCTCAGATGCCTCTGGCTGTTCTTTTTCATGTCTACAATAAAAACCTTAACCATGCTGTGGAGCAGTCCTTTTTGCAGTTTCTTTACTGCATCCCCTGATGCACTGACTACGATGTCTTTGGATGTTTTCAGTACTGCGCTGTGAAGAAGGCTTTCTTGTTCTTCAGGTAGACTTGCTTTGGCTATGGAGAAAGCGGTTGTATTTGATGCTCTTGTAACTTCATTTCTTTTACTTTTCTTGAGACAGGGTCTATCTGTAGCTCGGGCTGCTCTCAGACAATTCTCTTGCCTTAGCCTTCTAAGTGCTTGAATTCTAAGTGTGTTCGACCATGGTAGGCTTTATTTGGTTCTTTTGCTTTGAAGGTTACCTGAGAAGGAGCTTTTCTGAAAAAGCACACTTGTGCAGATATGCACAGGCACGCACACAGACATGCACTCATGCCAAGAGGGTATTGGGGGGGAACCTGGGGCCTCATGCAGTCCAGACAGATGTCGTGCCATGCTCTAACCTGTTTTCTGAATCTCAAGAGGGATTGCCAGCCTGTGGCAACTTGGGCTCATTCACTTTGGAATTAAACTGAAAGTACTCTGGGCCAAGGTTTGCAGAACAGTTTGCAGACAGTTTGCAGAACAGTTTTTCACTTTACCCACTGCATTTTGTACTTTGAGGCAAAATCTGATCACATTAGGACACCTCCTCACACACACATCAAACAGTAGTAGTACTTTTTCATAGAGTTGTTTTTTTTTTAAATTTTATTTATTACAATTTATTCATTTTGTATCTCAGCAGTAGCCCCCTCCCTCGACTCCTCCCAATCCCGTTCTCTTTCCCTCTTCTCCTCCCATACTCTTCCCAGAGGACCAGAGTTCAGTTTCTAGCACCTATGTGGTGGCTTTCAACCACCTGTAACATTAGTTCCAGGTGATCCAACACCATCTCTGGCTTCCTTAGGCAGGCACCAGGCACACATGCAGGCAGAGTAGCCCATACACATTAAATAAATCAACTTTTTAAAAAGGGCAGAGAGCAATTGAAGACACTTGATGTTGAACTCTGATCTCACATGTGCACATAAGGGGCATGCTTACATAAGTGTAACAGACCGTTGATTGATTGGTTTTCGAGACAAGGTTTCCCTGTGTAGCCCTGGCTGTCCTGTGACTCACTCTATAGACCAGGCTGTCCTCCGACTCACAGAGCTCCACTTGCCTGCCTCTGCCTCCTGAGCACTAGGATCAAAGGTGAGCGCCGCCGCCGCCGCCGCCGCCGCCGCCGCCGCC
>NW_026591598.1:18928444-19037951 GCF_907164565.1 Psammomys obesus | reverse complement strand
GTGCTTTTTCACCCAGCTTATTTCACTTAGCATCATTTCAAGATTCACCCACCTTGTTATGTATCATTCCTTTGTAAGGCTGAGCAATACTTTGTCGCTGTTATCTAGAGACAAGATCTTGCTATGTAGGTCAGTCTGGCCTAAACTTGGACTCCTTTTGCCTCAACCTCCCCAGTGTCGTACTCTTACAGCTGTGCCTTGTTAGGAAATGCCTGGGTGCCTGAGTCTTCCAGCTGTCTTGTTTGCTTCCTTTCCTTGACTTTATTTCAGCCAGGCCTGATGGCATGGGAGGCTAAGAGAGAAGGTCCGGTGTTCTGCCTGTGTATATAGAAAGCTCAAAGCCAGCCTGTGCAGTTTAATAACAGTGTGGCTCAAAAAGGTGCATGTGGGGTGATGGGGTGACAGCTTAGTGGTAGATCGTTCCCTGAGCACACAGCAGTTCCAAGCTCAGTGTCAGTGCTTGAGGACTTGGAGAAGGGTCATCTTATTTCATTTTATTGTCTTGTGTTGCTAAAAGGTAAAACCAGGGTCTTAACTAGTCCAGGCAAGTGCTCTATTGCTGAGCTGCACTGTACTCAGCTTCTTGTGTTAAGTTTGTGGTTGGTTGCTTATTACCCAGCACTTTGAAATGAGCTATTTCTAGATTTTACTTAACTTCCAAAGAAAATCATAAGGTTTAAAAGCCATCTGCAGCTGTCACTGTGCTGCGTTCTCAAGAACGAAGTCATGGTTAACCATTTTGTTTGTTTTTGTTTTTTTGTGAGCGCTAAGTGCACACTCAATTTTAAACAGCATTTTCTGCTAAAATCAGATACTTTTTTATTTTTATCCATCCATCCATCCGTCCGGTTTTTGAGTTTTTGAGACAGACAGCCTCAGTTGTCCTGGTACTCACTTTGTAGATCAGACTGGTCTCAAAATCACAGAGGTCCTCTCTCTGCCTTCCGAGTGCTGGAATTACAGGTGTGCGCCACTTTGGGATGCAGTTCAGGGTCCCAGCGTGTGTGAGGCCCCTGATTCTGTCTCCAGTACCTGTTGAAAGCACAAAAACCTTAGCTCTAGGGTAAAAAGTTAGTATTTGTCTCTGTAGGGATTGTTGCAGGGTAGGTGTTTGTTTTTCTTTGCCTGACAGACAGCTTTGCTGAGTTTTTCTTCAATCACCATTCCTTTCCAGATCGCTGCTATATCTGCTTCCGACAAAAACACAGCTCTTGGCTTTAGTATGTCGGTTTCTTCTCAGTAAGGTCTTTGATGAGAGAGAAGCTGGGCTCTCAGGAACTTCATTCCCATTGCTTAAGCCTCCTTGCTGCTCTTCTTGCTCTGCTGAATCACAGCTGACTCAGGGCGGCAATCATTCTAGAGAAACTCACCTGGAAGACAGTTGTGAGACTATGACTAAAAAGCAGTAGGTGCTACTTACGTTCTGAAGAGACTGTAGGTTACCTGGGGACAGGAAATAAGGGGACATTCTGCATTTCAGACATCTTCAAGTGCCCAGGTCTGCGGCAGTATGAATTCCACACTAATGGTGCAGCTGTCATACATTGTCTTCAGAACCTTCCCATCTTTCCAAACGGAAATACTTTACATTTTTTTAGATTTTTTTTATTTTATTTTATGTGTATGGTTGTTTTGCCTGCATGTGCCTGAACTTAGGGAGGTCAGAAGAGGATATTGGATGCCCTGGAACTGAACTTATGTATGGTTGTGAGCCATTGTGTAGAAACTGGGAATTAAAACCCAGCCCTCTTCAAGAATAATTCCTCTTAACTGCTGAGCCACCTCTTCAGTCTCCAAACTGAACTTTAAGGGTAGCATCTATTGAAAAACGTGTCTGGGCTGGGAAGGATAACTCAGTAAGCTTGCCATGCAAGCATGAGAGCCTCAGTTCAGACCCCATGTAAAAAGTGGGCAGGGGCATGAGTGGAGGCAGGACTCCTAGGGCTTGCTGGTCAGCCACTGTAGCAGAATCAGTGAGTACCTAGCTACAGCAAGAGACCTCTGTCTCACCAAATAAGGTGGAGAACAATTGAGGAAGGCGCACAATGTCAGTCTCCACACATGGGGGCACATGTGAATGTGTGTGCGCACACACTGGATTCCCCCACTTGTCCTTCTCCCAGCTGCTCGAATCAGCTATTCTGTTCTCTGCCTACAACTTTGACTATTCTCAGTGTCTACTATGGAAACATCAATGTGCTTTTGTGGCTGACTTTTTTCACTTAGCACAGTGTCTTTTAGGTTCTTCATATCATAGTATGTGTCAGAATAATAGCGGGATAATAGTGGTAGTATTGTGCATGCCTCTGCACCCTACATTTTGTGTACCCATTCAGCCAGCTCACACTTGGTTTTAAGTTCCAACCTTTTGACTGCAGAATGGGCTGAGTAAGTGTGGGTGTAAGATGCCCACGAGTTAAGGTTTTTTGCGGGTGTATGGGCACAGTGGAAATGTTGGACTATGCAGTGTTGAATTTGGGGGTGATTGTGCTGTTCTACCTACCCAACACCTGCACAGAAGGCTCCAAGTTGTTTACATCCTGGTTGTTTGGAGACAGAACAGTATAGCCCAAGCTGGCCTTGAACTCTCCATCTTCCTGTCTCAGCCTTCCAAGTGTTGGGTATACACATGTGGTAGCTCATACTTGCAAATCCAGTCTTTGAGAGGTTGAGGCTGGAGAACTGCTTCAAGTTTGAGGTCAGTTCAGCCTAATGGACGAAAAGTAATAACCTCTTGTAGTTTTTGTTGTTCTTTGTTTGCTTTTGGAAACAGGGTCTGGGTCCGTAGTTAAGAGGCCTGGAACTCTTCACCCAGATCCTCTGCTCCTCCTCAGGTCTCCCAGGTGCCGGCAGCACAGCCACCATTACCATATTCATCTCTTGTACCCACTGCTTTTGATTTCCATCTCAGCGTAACCATTGCTGTTGAACCTCTTTTTTTGCACTTGTTTCATTAGTTCAAATCCTTTGTGCATTTTGGGATTTCCCCCACTTTGGTTGTTTGAATTGTATCATTTTAAAAGACAAATTGAAATACCTCACTCAGGCTGTATTAGTCAGCATTCCTACAGTAACAACAGGACCTAAATGATTACATAGGATTTATTAAGAATGATTTACAGGCTGCGGTCCAGCTAATTCAACAATGTCTAGTGGAGAACGGAAAATCCAAAAGTCTAGCTCAGTCTTTGAGGCTGGGTATCTCCGCTGATCTTCAGTAGATGCTGGAATCCTGAAGAAGTAGGCTCTAATGCCAGTGAAGGAATGGGCTTCTAGCAGGGAGAGAGAGAACAGGCAAAGAGCAAGAGCTTCCTTCTTCTTTGTCCTTATGTGGGCTTCCAGCAGAGTATGTGGCCTGGATTAAATAAATGTGTGTCTTCCTGCCTCAAGATCTGGATTAAAAGTTTCTTTTGAGGGGGTTTTGAGCAAAACCCCCTCATAAGTCTGCTGTCCAGTTTTGGACTTGAGTTAAATCCCGATGTAATCAGGTTGACAACCAAGCACAGCCATCACAGGCTGAAGAGAAGGCGGTTCAGCAACAGAATGTTGGCTTTCCTGCAAAGCACTCAAATTCAGTTCCTAGGACCCACATTGCACAGCTCACAATTTCCTGTAGCTTCAAGATAGGACACTCTTTTCTGGCCTTCTCAGGCATCTACACATATGAAGCATAAATGTGCTTATGCAGCACACACACACACACACACACACACACAGAAATAAGAATAATCTTTGAAATGTCAGTTATAGGGCTGAAGAGCACTGGCTGCTCTTCCAGAGGACCCGGGTGTCCGTAACTCCTGTTTCAGGGAGTTACAGTCTCACACCCGACACCCTCACAGAGACATACATTTAGGCAAATAAATGCATATAAAATAAATAAATCATTAAAATGTCATTTATAAAGCAAAACAACCCAATAACCTTGATATACATCATAGATATTTTATTACTTTTTTTATTTACATTTTTTAAATTATGGGTTTGTGGCTGGGTAGAGGGCTGGGTGACACTTCTTGCACATGAAAACCAGAGGACAACTTGTGATACTCAGTTCTCTCCTTCCACCATGTGGATTATCAAGCTTAGCAGCAAGTACCTTTTACCCACTGTTTCATCTTACCAGCTCTGTTACTACTGGGCTTTGAGGGCTGGGTATGGTTGCACATGACTTAAATCTCAGCACTCGGGAGGCAGAGGCAGGTGGATCTCTTGAGTTTGAGGCCAGCCTGGTCTACAGAGCTAGTTCCAGGATAGCCAGGGCTACACAGAGAAACCCTATTTTGAAAAACCAACATAATAATTAATAAAAGTAAAAAATATTGTGCTTTGGTAAGGGGGAAAAATCCATTGCCTTAAATCCCTAGTTCGAGTGAAAAAAGCTTATTACAGAGTCCATCTTAAAATGATTGGAATGGTTTTCATTCATGTAAGCCTTGTTAGCAGTGCCAACAACAGCAGTTATTTTGACCATTATTTGTTTCAAAATTACAAAATAAATTCATCTTCAAGCTGGTGTTATGGTTGCACAGGTTGGGGATGAGAGCAGAGGCAGGCAGATCTCTGAGTTGGAGACTAGCCTAGTGTACAGAGTATTAGGACAGCCAGGACTACACAGAGAAACCCCGTGTTCTTAAGACTATACCTGCTCCACCTTTAATGACAGGGTCTAAGTATGAAGTTGGAGCTGGCTTGGCACTCATTGGCAGTCTTCTACTGGAATTTATTGACACCTGAGCCACCATGCCTGTCAGGTTATATCTGCTTGTTTGTTTTGTTTTGTTTGAGACAGGGTCTTACCATGTAGCCTTAGCTGGTCTGGCTGCAACTATCTTTGTAGATCAGGCTGGCTGCAGACTCACAGACATCCACCTGCTTCTGCCTTTCGAATGCACATGCCTACGTGTACCTGGGTAGGTGAGGGCAGCTGGACAGTATTGAGCCTTTCCTTCTGTCATGTGCTTCTCCAGGACTGGACTCGAGACACCAAGCAAGCACCTTTAACCCACTGAGTCGTCTCACCCACCCCACTCTTGTGTTTCTTTAATGTGAACTTGTGTATAACTTGCTGTTACCTGGTTATTTCCAAAGCCAGAACTTAAGTTCTTGTCCATGTTTAGTTGTTGCTTTTGTTTAAGACAGGATCTTCTTGCTTTGTGGATCAGGCCAGACTCAAAATTTGCATATGATGCTTGCACTTCAGCCTCCTGAATAATCTACACATGTATGCCAGAACACTTGCTGTTTACGTCTTTACTCATCATTGCTGAGGAATTTGGGTCTATATGCATTGAGATGAAAATGCTTCCCTTGGGGCTGGAAAGATGGCTCAGAGGTTAAGAGCCCTAGCTGTTCCTCTAAAGGTCCAGATTCAGGTCCTAGCAACTACATGGTGGTTCATAACCATCTCTAATGAGATCTGGTGCCCTCTTCTGGCCTGCAGGCAGAAAACTCTATCAATAATAAATAAATAAATATTTTTTTTTTAAAAGAAAAGAAAAATTTTCTTAATAGTTACTTTCTGATTAGATGAAATTCAAAATGATACTGTGCAGCATATTCAATATTGTAGAACCTAGTGGTGACATGTTGCTTGAAGAATTTATATTTTTTACCTATAAGGCAACTTTCTCCATTAGTTAAAAAGCTGTTATTTTACTTAATGTGAGTTTCCATGACAACGTATGGTATCCTATTCAAGAATACTATATATGTAATGAAATAATATTTTTTGCTTGATGGTCTTAAAAACTTACACACACAAAAAAAGGATTTATTTATTTATTTACTATGTATGTTCTGTCTGTATGTATGCCTGCACGCCAGAAGAAGATACCAGATCTCATTATATATAGATGGTTGTGAGCCACCATGTGGTTCCTGCAAATTGAACTCAGGACCTATGGAAGAGTAGTCAATGCTCTTAACTTCTGAGCCATCTCTCCAGGACCCTCCTTCTTTTCTTTTGGATGGGAAAACTTAAGCTTGAATATTATAGAAAGCCTGGTAGTGATAGCTTGTGCTTATATCTTAAGTCTGTGAGTGCTGTGGTGGTGGGGGTAGGGGCAGGCAGGGAGATCAAGAGTGAAGTGAACCTCCATGGAGTCTCAAGCGCTAGAGGCCTGTCCCACCACTCCTAGATTTCTTCGTACATTTAAGAAAATACACCCGGTTCTAAGTCTGTGTAAGGGACCTTTTTTGTTTGTTTTCAATCAACCAGCTCCCCTTCCAGGGCTAGGATTTTTATTAAAATGAAGGAGAATGACAAATTCCATTTTATTAACTGCATCCATTTTATTGCCTACATCCATGATATTCATGTCCTTGTGAATATGTGTATATATTACCCAAATATAAAATGCTGTTTGACACAAAAGGGGAACAGACTAGAGGGCAGAGCCGGCAGCTCTGCATAGGCTTCCACATTACCTACAGGGAAGTCATGCTTACAAGACAAGTAAGTCTCAGTGCACTTCACCATCAGTCACTCCAGTCTAGAAAGCACAGTGATTTGGAAAATTGTGTTGGTTGACAGTGCTCTTACTAATGACATGTCCCTAATATGAAATCCAAACTGGGAATGTACCAAAATCTGAAACTTTGGGACCAATATGACATCACTTGTAGAAAACTGTGTTATGAAGCTTTGTTTCATGTATGAAATTGCTTTTTGTTTTTTTCGAGACAGGGTTTTCTGTGTAGTCTTGGCTCTCCTGTATTCACTTTGTAGACCAGGCTGGCCTCCAACTCAAGGAGAAAACGGAGGTCCTCCTGCCTTTGCCTCTCAAGTGCTTGGGGATTCAAGGGACGCGCCACCACTACCTGCTTATGCGTGAAATTCTGAAATGTTCCCTATGTTGTTATCTTGAAGCTGCATGGAGTGTGTACATGGAGTGTGTTCTGTGTTTGACTTGAGTCGCATCTCTGTGACACTCAGCAAGAGACTAAGTGGTCTGTCCAAGGAACTACAGTGTTTCTGAACCAACATTTAGATCCTTATCTGTGGCTCCAGAACCGACTGTGCTCTCTGTCACAATTGTTACTGTTGCTATTCTGAGTGAATCATATGCAATAATGTGTTTCTTTTCTTTTTTGGGGTTAAGTCTTGCTCTATAGTCCAGGCTAGTCTTGAACTCTCATATCTTAGTGCTACAGCCTCCAGGGTGCAATGTTCCAGATGCAGTACACCTGCCTGCCTCTCACTGGACTTACTTGATCTGGGAGGGGAAAGTTGAGATCAGTCTAGAAGTTGCAGTTGACTTTGGTGGCCCATGTTGGTGAAAGAATGAATACCGCTTTTCTTTCCAGCCTCAGCTGGTGTGGACTGCCTCTGCTCCTCTCTGAGGTCTGAGTGTGAGGCACAGTGTGGGCCTCAGAGTGGCCTGTTAGCCAGTTGATGCTGTTCGTAGTTTGTCTGCACACTAACGTCTATGGGTCTTCCTGTGTTTTTGTTTGTTTGCTGTTTCCGGCTCTACAGTACTGACTCGAGCAGCACCTCAAGTGATGACTCTCCAGCCCGCTCGGTTCAGTCTGCGGCAGTCCCTGCACCCACCTCCCAGTTGCTTTCGTCTCTTGAAAAAGATGAGCCCCGGAAAAGTTTTGGGATCAAAGTTCAGAATCTTCCAGTACGCTCTACAGGTAAAGATTTCTACCCAGTCACTCCTAGCTGTCGAGAGGGAGCGCAGCTCTCACTGAGCTAGAATGGGCAGCTCAGTTTACTCTGCTGCCCCTGTAGCTTGTTAGTGCCTGATGCCCTGAACAAAAAGCAAGGGACTGTTATAATGGTACATGGCTTATTTCCTAAACTTTGAGAGCAAACAGCAGGGAAGACAAGGCCCATCTCAGCAGGAGAAGGGAGAAAGAGGAGGAATTTGAGGAATTAGGCGGGGTCAGCCTGGATTGGTTCACAGTTGGCCGAAAGGTTGGGACACAGTGAGGAAGCAGAGAGGCTCAGGGGGAGCATGTAAAGAGATGGACAGAAAAGCAGAGGTTGGGCTTTAGAGTTAGAACTCAGAAAGCAGGCATTCTGCCCATGCAGAGCTGCAGGCTCTGCCCTCTAGTTTGTTCCCCGTTTGTGTCAAGCAGCATTTTATTTATGGGCAATATATACACATACTCACAAGGACATGAATATCACGAATGTAGGCAAAACATGGTTTGCTTTTGAATAGATATTTTATTAGGTTAAGTATTTTGGTTAGGGAGAATTAGTCTGCTATGGTTGTAGATAACATGAGAAAAATTTGCTTATTTTTGTTTGGCTATGTAGATACAAGCCTTAAAGATGGCCTTTTCCATGAATTTAAGAAGTTTGGTAAGGTGACTTCAGTACAGATCCATGGGGCCTCTGAGGAGAGGTACGGCCTGGTGTTCTTTCGGCAGCAAGAGGACCAAGAAAAAGCATTGACCGCATCAAAGGGAAAACTTTTCTTTGGCATGCAGATTGAGGTGACTGCATGGATAGGGCCAGGTAAGACCAGGAGTCATGTTTCATATAGAAATCACATCACTCATTTCAGTCCAGTTTGTGAGGGGTAATTAAGGGTAGATACAATTCTGGTTTCATTTCTTAACTGAAGGCCCAGTGTCTTAGCTGAGTTCTTTAGTCACCTTAGTTAGTGAAGCATAGCAAGTTGGTCTGGGTGTGCATGCTGGCAGAGTCTAGAGTGTAACTTCAGGCCAGCTGTGGAGTCAGCCTTCCCTAAAGGCTGGAGTTGATTGAGACACAAGAATGATAACAGAGTTACCCTGCACTAGAAGCGAACTACCGGGTACAGGGGCGCACGCCTGTAATTCCAGTGCTTGGGGAGCCAGAGGCCTGCGGATCTCTGTGAATTCCAGGCTAGCCTGGTCTACACAGTGAGTTCAGGACAGCCCAGGCTACACAGAGAAACCCTGTCTCAAAAAAAGAAAGAAAAAAGAAAGAAAGGAAACACCACATTAATATAATTTGAGGCCTTCATTTGTATGTTTTGCAGCATAAATTAGGTTTGCTCTTCTAGGTGACTGTTACAGAATTTGGATTGTCTTGTTACTGGGCTTTGGGATCAAAGCCTGGACCCTGGCCGCCTTAAGCTAGGCCTAGCCATACTCCCTCTGAAGGTTAGTTACGGTGGTAGTGAACTTCAGAGGGCCTCAGAGCTTAAGAGCACTTCCCGATCCTGCAGAGGCCCCGGGTTTTGTTCTCAGTACCCACAGTAGACAGCTCACAACTGCCTTAATTAAGCTTCAGTTACAGGGGATCCCACACCTTCTTCTGCCCTCTGGGCACTCGTGTACACAGGGTATACATTCATACACATACACAAAAAAAAAACCAAGAAATTTAAAATGCAATAAAAAGCAGAGAAAGGAGACAGTACATTTTTTTTTTTTCGGTAACTGTATTGAGAAGAACAAGCAAAGGATGCCTTATCACCCCAGTTTCTCTCCAGGGACCTAATGTGAGGATTAGAGTTTAAATAGAGGGCAAAAGGTACGCATAGCTAAGCAGTCTTGCTTATTCATGTCTCAGAGGAATGAGGACTGGTACGGCATGGGTGTGACCCCCTAGGAACTAAAAGGAACACACACTTTGTTAGCTTGAGGCTTCCTGTGAGACTCCCTGACGCAGGCTGCGTGACTCTGGTTAGTGGTTGTCTCTTTCAGGAAACATGCAGTACTTGTCTTAAAGTGGACTGGCCCCACCACAGCTTAACTGATTCAGAGTTTGGATGCTCACATTGGAAATCCTTGGTTTAAAACAGGCTGTGAGCAAGTTAATAGAAATTTTTGACAGTGAGTTTGTGAATCTGAGAAAAGAGCTTTAAGAGTTGAATAGAATTTATTGCCCATTTATATGGTAAATTTTATCTGATTTGATAAAAAGGAGCATACACTGTCCCTATGAATATGTAAATGATGTTTATATTAAATTAAACATAACATCGGCAAAGCGGGTATCGTAAAGTATACATGATTTTTATAGTGGAATTCGGGTTTGTTGTTATTGCAACCATTGCTGACGAAGTTTCGGAAGTGAGAAAGGGTTTACTTGGGCTCGTGTTCCAGTGTCCAGTCCATCCTGGGATGAGGAGGAGGGGGGGAGCATGTGCATCAACCCCCGAATAGAGTGGTACCACCCACATGTAGGGCAACCTTCTCACCGCTACAACCCACTCTTGAAAGTGCTCACTGACATCCAGAGATTGGTTTCCACGATGACTGAACGCTGTCACATTGACAGTTGGGATTCATCATACCGGAATTCAGAGGAAACTTTTTCCAATGAATGCCTTCTCTCTGTCAGCTGAGTTTTAGGTGTGCAGCCCCAAATTAACTAAGAACAGCTCATGAGCTCTTTTTGTTTTGTTTTCTTGAGACAGTCTTACTCTGCAGCACAGGCTAGTCTAGGACTCACTGTGTAGTCCAGACTTGACCTGAACTCAGGGCAGCTCCCCTGCCTCAGCCCCTGCAGTGCTGGGGTTATGAATGTGCATCACCACAGCTACTGGGGCTTCTTGCTGAGTTGCGTTGGGGTGTGCGAGACCGGCCTGAGATGTACGAAGTGTGCACCTAACCCATTAAGTCCTAAACATCAGTTAGCTGTTGAGTACTGAAGACCTAATTCGGGGTGTTCATCGGCGATGGCGCTCCGATCTCTAAGCATGTAAGGGCAGCTTAAGGTGTTTATTATATAAGGCCTTTAACCTCACTATGTAGCTCTCAGGGACATTTGGCTTGTTATTCTTTTGAGACAGAGTCTGATGTAAGGCAGACCAACCTTAAATTCAACATCTACTGCCTACACTTCCCACATGCTGGGATTACAGATGGGTGTCACCATGATCAGTTCATCTTTTATTTGTTAATTTTGTTTAAGGCAGGGTTACATAGGGCCCAGGCTAGCCTTGAACTTGCTGTGTAGCAAAGGCTAGCCTTAGACTCTTGTTCCTCCTGCCTCTACCTGCTAGGGTTATAAGAATATGCCTTCTGCCAGGTACACCTAGGGAGGCAGAGGCAAGTGGATCTCTGTGAGGCCAGCCTGGTCTACAGAGAAGTCCAGGACAGGTAGGGCTACACAGAGAAATCCTGTCTGGAAAAACCAAGAATTTACTTCCCATGCCTCACTACATTGCATGTGTGAGTGAGTAAGTGTATGTCTGTGTAAGTGTTAGGATTGAGCTCAGAGCTTTGTGCTTGCTACACAGTACTCTATTTCTGAGCTGTATTCTCAGCTTGTCTACTTTTTGATGGGTTTGTTTTACATTTTTAATAAGTAGAGAACATGTAGTGCTGAGCTATAATTATCATCAGAACCTTGAATGTCTGTGTCTCAGAATTAATAAGTGGAGCTTTAGCAAAAGGCTGTGATTAAATTAGAAGTTAAGCCAAGGCTTTTCATTATAAAGAATAGAAACCTTTCAGATGTCATTGGGGACTACATAACACCGAAAAGAGAGAGAGAGCTAGTTTACAGATGTTACTTTCCATAGTTATTCTTATATTTGAAAGTCTTTAAATTATTTTAATACTATATTTATATGAGTATTGTATGTGCATGTGTGTGTGTGTGTACTATGTGTGTGCCTGGTATCCATGGGAGCTAGAAGGTATTGGATCCCTTGGGGCTGGATGATTTGTGAGCTGCCGTGGATGATAGGAATTGATCCTGGGTCTTCTGTGAGAGTAGCCAGTGCCTAACTGCAGAGCCATCTCTCCATCCCGAGAAGTACTGATTTAGACATTTGATTAATATGTTAATATAGCAACATGGCATGTAGAGTCTTGAAAGCGAGTGAAACTAATCCGTGAAGCGGAGCTGCTTTCTGCTGAGTTGTATTTTCGTTGTAGATTGTAGAGTGTTTGTGCGTTTTGTTTTGTTTTGTTTTGTTTTGTTTTGTTTTGTTTTGGGGATAGGGTTGCCCTATGCAGCCCACAGTTGCCTAGAACTCCCTTGTACTCTGAACTCCCTACATCTGCCCTCCAAACGCTAGGATTGCAGGTGTGTGTCACCGTGCCTAGCCGGACTGTAGTTTCATGCTCTGTTAAGACCAGAGGATAAGAGGCACTTGTGTGGAGAACTGAGTCTACCCCTGCAGCCGTGGAGAGAACCACTTACAAAGTAGTCCCTCCCCTTCGTTCACACATGCCACACTCTCCTCATGCACATGAATGTAGCACAGTCGTGGTGGTGCACACCTGTAGTCCCAGCACTCAGACGACAGAGGCAGCTGGGTATCGGTGAGTTCAAGGCCATCCTGGTCTACATACAGTTCACAGAATATCTCTTGAGTTGAAGACCAGTAGGACTGCATGGTAAAAGCCTATCTCAGACCAGTCAACCACCCCCACCCAACACCCTTTCCCCCCACCCCCTCGCAAAACAAACAAACAAACAAACAAACAAACGACAACAACAACAACAAAAAGATCTGGTTAAAGCTGTGTGTGTGTAAGAGAGAGAGAGAGACAGACAGACAGACAGACAGACAGATAGGTCTTCATATTTTGCACATTGCCGTGTTTGTCTGAGACAGTATCTACTGTGTAGCAAGGCTGTTCTTGAACTCATCACTGTTTCCTGAGTCCTGAGGTTACAGGCCTGTCCACCAAATCCAGAATGAGGCAGTTTGTTAAGTAAAGATTCCCAGATGAGTAAATGATGTATTAGAGAATGTATTAAAGTACCCTGTTCTACTCTGCCCCATCCACTCACAGAAACAGAAAGTGAAAATGAATTTCGACCCTTGGATGAAAGGATAGATGAATTCCATCCCAAAGCAACAAGAACTCTTTTTATTGGCAACCTTGAAAAAACGACTACTTACCACGACCTTCGAAACATCTTTCAGCGCTTTGGAGAAATTGTGGTATGTTGCTTTAGTGATAAAATGCTGTAGATCTTTGTAGAATGTAAGCACAGGGCATAGAGTGGATGTGAATATGTAGTATTTAAGGATAAATTAAAAAAAATTTTCCCATTGCCCCATTCTGTTTTTATTTTTAAAGTTCAAAGTTACTTTGAACTGATATTCTTTTCTTCACCTCTTGAGTATGTTCTAGGTGTGAAACCTGTTTTCCTCATCCTCCCATTAAATATTTTTTTAGACTCAAAAAATAAAAATAAAAAAGAGTGTGTATATGCATGTTTTGCCTGCATGTATATCTATGCACCATGTGTATGGGAGATGCCTGTGGAGGTCAGAGGTCATTGAATTTCCCGGAACTGGAGTTTCAGGTGATGAGGGGCTGCCATATATATATATATACTAGAAACTGAACTCAGGTTCTCTAAAAGAGCAGCCAGTGCTCTTAAATGCCAAGTCATCTCTCTAGAACACGCCCGCCCCCCCCCCCCCCCCCAATTTGAGACGTTGTCTTGCTATGTAGTGAGGCTAGTAGAACTCCGTAAGTTCAAGGCCAGCCTGGACTACATAGTGAATTCCTGGCCAGCTGGGGCTACACAGGTTTTGTGGGTTGTCTATCTACCTGTATTTAATTGTGATGTACAATTATGCATATGTCTATGTAGATGTGTGCATGAGAGTGCTGAGGCCAGAGGTGTCATAGACTCTTAGGAGTTAAAGGCAGTTAGGAGCTACCAGAAGTGAATGCTGGGAGCTGAACTCAGCTGCTCTGCAACAAGAGGCTCGAGTGCCTGCTGAGGCATCTCTCCAGCCAGAGACTGTTCTTTTAAAAAAGAAATAATACTTTTATAATTTCAAATGGGTTTTTAGAATTGCTGTGGGTATTGTTTTGTTTTGTTTCAAGAATGGAGGCTGGAGAGATGAGTCAGTGCTTAAGAGCACGGGCTATTCAGGCAGAAGACTCAGGTTCTATTTTCTGCACCCACCGGGTAGCTCGCAACCATCTACAATTACGGTTTCTGAGGACCCAGCGCCCTCTTTCAGCATCTACAGGCACTGCACACATGTGGTGCACAGACACACACGCAGGCAAACACCCATGATACATAAAATAAATAAAAGTAATAAAGCTACAGAAAGAGTGAAGATTCATCCCCTGTATCCTACTCTGTCTTTGAATGTTATATGAGGCCAAGGGTGACCTTGAACATCAATAGCTCCTGCCTTCCAAAGTGCTGGGAACAGGCATGTGCTGCCATACCTTATCTTCTGTCTGTCTGTCTTCTGTTGTTGTTGTTTTGAGAAAGATTGCTCCTGGCCGCACAGAGATCCGCCTGCCTCCGCCTCCTGAGTGCTGGTATTAAAGGTGTGTGTCACCACACCCGGCTTATACTTTGTTTTCTTAGGCATTAGAGAACAAACCCGGGGCTTTATGTGTGCTTGGCACATACTCTCTATCAATTGACCTGCACTCCTAACCTCACCCCAACTTTTGTTGTCATTGTTTGTTGTATTTTTTGAGACAAGGTCTCTTTATGTATAGCAGACTAGTTTTGAACTCAGAGATCCTCCTGCTTCTGCCTCTGGAATGCTGTGATTAAAGGCATCTGACACCGGGCCAGTCATGTTTTTCTGTACTCTGTAAGACAGAATCTCATTATGTAGTCCTGGCTGGCCCAGAATGAGCTGACTTTAAATGTGTGAGTCTCCCTCTGTCTCCTGAGTGCTGGGATCACAGGCTTGTGCCTCCTCGTCCAGCTCAAAACTCTGAATGGCACTGAAGAAGATGGTCTCAGTGTGGGCTTGAAGAGTAAAGAGTATATGATAGTAACAGCTCTTCTTTGTGTGTGTTCTCTTCTTTGTTCTGTCTCTGTCTTTCTGACTGCTCCATGTCTCTGTGTGTTGGCCTGTCTCTTATTTATACTTGAAGAGAAAGACCACTGTCTCTACCTACTATCTTTCTGTCTCTTTCTTGCATAGACCTAGCTGTACTGGACTTGTTTTGTAGACCAGGCTGGCCTCAAACTCACAAATATCCACCTGCCTCTGCCTTCCTGAGTGCTGGGATTACAGGTATGGGCCACCAAGCCTGGCTAACACCATTGTTTTTAAGTGATATAATCTAGTCCTTCCGTCTGAGGCAGGGTCTCTGTGTGATAGGC
Organism: Psammomys obesus; assembly: GCF_907164565.1. Taxonomy (NCBI): domain Eukaryota; kingdom Metazoa; phylum Chordata; class Mammalia; order Rodentia; family Muridae; genus Psammomys; species Psammomys obesus. Next base: position 19,022,941 of record NW_026591598.1, on the reverse strand, counting down.
TGGCCTTGAGGCAGAGATCCCGATCTGTCATCCTCCCATGTTAGGACTGTAGGCATGTGTGAGCAAACTAGTGATCATAGTAATAGAATAAGCACGCACATTTTGAGAACTTGATTTTTTTTTTTTTTTTTTTTGTAGTGTAATAAGGGGTTTGGCTCTACTAAAGATTTTGACAGTGTCAAAAGGAATTACTTCTTAATATTTCACTTAGTAGGCAACCTTTTCTTTGTTATAGTTTATCCTCACCATGATTTTCAATTTTGAGTTGCAGCACAGTTGTTCTTCTGTAGGGGCTTCACATGGGATAGCTTTGATTGTATGTGGTCTTTATACTATCAGTGTATTTGGATATATGATCCAACTAAGAAGTTAACTGGGAATCTGACTTGTAGAAATAAGAATTCTGTGTGGACGTGGCTTCTTCTGACTTACTGCTAAGTGATACTGATTGGCTCTTTCAGGACATTGATATTAAGAAAGTAAACGGAGTTCCCCAGTATGCATTCCTGCAGTACTGTGATATTGCCAGTGTGTGTAAGGCTATCAAGAAGATGGACGGAGAGTACCTTGGAAATAACCGCCTCAAGGTAAGTGAATTGCATAGATCATTATGCTGTTACTGTTTGATTTGCTTTAGGATTTGGGGGGCTTTACCTTATTATTTTAGGGATGCAGAAGGACTGCAGAAGGACAGTTAGTTAGCACTAAGGGCAGGCTTCTTTGTGTTCTTATCCTGTCACTCTGCACTGCCACTCTGGGCCAGGCAGGATTGCCCTGTTATAAATTTTGATTGTTCTTTTATTATATGCGCACCATTTACACATTGTTTTGAGCACTTGAGGGTATGGCTTAGTAGTTGATGACATACCTTAGCATGTATAACCCCCTGGGTTCAATACACACACACACACACACACACACACACACACACACACACACACACACACACACACTGATTCAGCATTTCTATAGAAGACTAGATTTTGAAAATTTTGTAGTTGAATAGTAATTGTGATCTGTGGTGATAGAATTTTTTCTTTTAACTTCAGCTGGGTTTTGGAAAGAGCATGCCTACAAACTGTGTGTGGTTAGATGGGCTGTCTTCAAACGTGTCCGATCAGTATTTAACACGACATTTCTGCCGATACGGGCCTGTGGTAAAGGTAAGCCCTTGCTTTCGACTTTGTTTTCTTCATGTTCTGCCCTTCAGTTCTCACTTTACATTGTTGTCTTCTCCTTTTCTTTAATAATTTGTATCTGAAAACGCTCTTCACTGGGTCTGCAGCGATGCCCAGTGCTTAAAAACGCTTACTGCTTTTCCAGAGGACCCAAGTTCAGTTCCCAGCACGCAGGCCAGGTGGCCCAACCTTGCCTGGGTCTCCAGCCCCACGCATCCAGCACACTCTTCTGGGCTCTGCAGGCACCTGCATGTATGTGCACCGACACATAGATGCACAGGCATAAGTTTAAAAAAAAAATAAATTAAATTTATGGTCCATTGGGCCAGGCACTGGGCTTAGTCACCAACACTGCAAAATCATCAACAATAAAGCTGTTTCTCAAATCTGGGCAACTTTGAAACTCCTTTGGTATTTGTTACACAGTTTTAAAACATGGACGTTTCATATAAAAATAGTTATTTGTCTTTATACTAGTGGGCTTTCAAATTAAGCGTCTGTATGTTGTTACCCAGTGTATACAGCATAGAAATGGTATATTAAATACCTAAATATTTAATAAAACATTAAGAAAACAGTTTTTGAATGGCTTCCACACTTTCAATTTGGTAATTCAAGTTTCATTAATACTTTTAAAACTATACATTCTCTTGGTATGAAAAGTTTTTATTTTATTATATTTTGTTTTTTTCTACAGAGCTACTGGAACTAGCTCTGTAGACCAGGCTGGCCTCAAACTCAAGAGATCTGCCTGCCTCTGCTTCCTGAGTGCTGGGTTTAAAGGTGTGTGCTTCCACTGCCCAGCTGGCATAAAAAAATTTCTAAAAATACCTTCCAGATTAAGTTTAAAATGCCTCCTAAAATAACAGTTTCAAATAGCATTGTGATGCTATGACATCTAACTCTCCTATAGATGTACTTAGCCAAAATAAGTTAATTTAAAAATTTTGTAGTACACTGGCAATATGATTTCTTTTTTGTAAATATTTGTTTTATTAATATGAGCGTTTTGCCTGCACATATGTCTGCACCATATGCAGGCCTGGTGCCTGGGGAAGTGGTGAGCTCTCATGTGGGTACTGGGAATCGAACCTGGGTCCTTTGCAAGAACAACTAGTGCTGTTTACCGCTGAGCCAACTTTTCAGCCCCCATAAGATGATTATTTTAGAAACAGTAGAGTGAGTTATTTCTTAGAGGTTTTTTTATAATTTTCTCTCATGAAAATTAGTCTAGAGCCAGCAAGATGGTTCAGCAGGTAAAGGAGTTTAGCCAACAATCTGGTAATCTGAATTTGATTCCCAAAACCCACATGAAGGCAGGACAAGAGCAGGAGAGATGGCTCCGTGGATAAGAACAGTGGCTGCTCTTCCAGAGGCACTAAATTTAATTCCCAGTAACCACGTGGCTCCTTACAACTGTCTGTAATGGAATCTGGTGTCCTCTTGTGATATGCAGAGGATCATGCACTCATATGTGTTTATATTGTTAAGGTGGAATGAGAGAACCAACTCCACAAAGTTGTTCTTTAATGTCTGGTTTGTGGTGTTTCTGCCTACATATATACAACATGCATGTATAGTCCTGATAGTCAGATAGTCCTGATAAAAATAAATTTTAGTCTAGAGTTAGAGAGTTGCCTGAGGGGATAAAATTTCTTGCCATGCAAGTATGAATGCCTGAGTTCAAATTCCTAGAGTCCACATAAAAGCCAGAAATAGCATCAATATCTGTAATCCCAGCACTCCTACAGGAAGGTGGGAGGTGGAGAAAGGCGAGGCCTGAGAGACCTGTAGGGCGTCTAGTTTGGACCTTGTGGTAGAAAACAATAGTTTATCTCAAACAAGTTGGAAGGGAAGGGGTGGTACCTAAAGTTGTCCTTTGACCTCTACATACACTCTCTTATACATACAGGCCAGTCTAGTAGCCAGAGATGGTGGCTCATGGCTGTAATCTCAGCATTAGGTAGGCTTAGGCAACAGAATTGCCAAAAGCTCAAGTCTGCCCTAGACTATCCCAAAAGACTAAAATAGTAACAGGAGGCTGCAGTAGGAGGAGGGGAGAAGAATTTACATCGAACCAAATGTAATCAAGTGTTTACTTTTACTAATTTGCTCTGGTATTGGGGATTGAATATTGGGTCTTGCATGTGCTAGGCAAGTTCTCTGTCACTGAGTTGTTTCCATAGATTTAGTTTATGTTTAAGTATTATGAATTTAACTTGTTCATTCACCAGCAAAAATTTCATCTTACTAATATTTGCTAAATAGCACACCCATAGAGAGCAGGAAAAGGGTCTATGGCCCAGTTCCATCATCTTGTCATTATTTTGAGCCTTAGATAGAAGAGTGGTCTTCTTATAGTAAAGTCAGTACAAAAACAGTAAAATAATAGAAAAATAAAGGTGTAATATACTGGAAGTCTCAATACCATGAGTCTATTGTCCTTGTAATGCCATACCTGTGTTTACTAAGACAATCCCATGATTTTAGTGTCCCTGCACAGGTAAATTAGTGTGTTTATTAAGACATGCCTCGTCTGGAAAAGCTGAATTTTTGTGGAATAATCTAAATACAAATGCTTTTTTAGTAGCATCCTTGTGACTTAGGATTTTGTTGGGGCTGCATTCAAACCAATAGATAAAGCTCTTAAGTGTTGTTTTATTTTTTGCAGGTGGTGTTTGACCGCTTAAAAGGCATGGCTCTGGTTCTTTACAATGAGATTGAATATGCACAAGCAGCTGTCAAGGAGACCAAGGGCAGGAAAATTGGTGGGAATAAAATTAAGGTGTGCATGGAGACTAACAAAAGCCTTTAATCCTGGACAGCCCACCTAGTATGACATGCCTGTAAAACAAAAGCAATAAAACAAAAAACAGTCCAAACAAAAGTCTGTTCAGATCGCTACCCATAGTTACATATGTAGGTTGACAACATGGAGAATGGTTTACAAATCATGGTTTTATTTGTCCTCAATTTTTAGAGGAAATAATAGGGTTTTCATGCTTGCTATCTGAAGCCTTTTATGTCCTCAGCCATAGATCCTTCCTTAACAGTTCTTTTCAAAGCACTTCTCATTTCCCAGGGTGCCCGATGCTCAGATCTGTATCCGTGGTGCAGGGCCCTCCTTTCCCCATTACAGTGACTGTCTGTGTGCCAGTGGCACATTCAATCGATTCAATCAGTCGGCTTCTAAAAGGAAGCTGTCTGTCTCTCTGTCTCTGTCTCTGTCTCTGTGTGTGTGTGTGTGTGTGTGTGTGTGTGTGTGTGTGTGTACGCGTGCGCGCACGCGTGCGCGCGTGCTAGTACAGAACCATGCATGCTTTGGGTCTCTGCATCTGTTCCCATCGGCTGCCGGAGGCAGTCTCTGATGATGACTAAACTGGGCATATATGAGGATAGCAGAATATTGTTAGGCTCATTTCGTTTTTTGTTTTTGTTTTTTTAGGGGGAAGGGTCCGGCCAGGTTTGGTTCTTCCCTAGGTATCTGGGCTATGTAGCCTCAGGTTCTTGGTCATCCAGGCAGTGTTGGGCATAGTCTCCCTCTCATGTTGTAGACCTCGAATGAGACCAGTCATTAGTTGGCCTCTTGTTGTATACCTTCAATCTCAGCACCTGGAGCCAGAGGCAGGTGGACCTCTGAGTTCAAAGCCAGCCTGGTCTACAGAGTGAGTTTCAGGACAACCAGGCCTACACAGAGAAACCTTGTCTAAAAAAAAAAAAAAAAAAAAAAAAAAACTTTCCAAAATTGAAATCTGAAGCTTCTCTTTTTTTATAAAAATACTCATATGTTGTTTATGTTTGTTGTAGATATGCTCATCCTATAGTAATGGGTTTTATTGTGAATTTCTTATTTTTTTTAAGGTGGACTTTGCAAATCGGGAAAGCCAGCTGGCATTTTATCACTGCATGGAGAAGTCTGGTCAAGATATCCGAGACTTCTATGAAATGTTAACAGAGAGAAGGTAGGTATTTCATTCAATTTTGTGTTGGACCATCGATTTTGGAGATGGACCTCAGAATCATGTGCATGGTAGGCCAGCATCTACTTCTGATTCACACCCCCTGCCTGAAGTGTATGTAGCAACCTGCCAGGATAGCTCGAGTTCAAATTTATATGGCCTTGCATCGTGTTTTTCTTTTTCACTTCTACTCTGTTCTCCGAAGACAGTGTTTAACCCGTCATCTAGAAAGCAGAGGTTTATTTTTACAAATCTAGCTTTTATGTAGTTGAAGGTAGATTGGGTTACCTGGTCTCAGTCCTCACTGACTGCTCTTATATTGGAAAGAATTGTGAGGTGTCTGACTCTTTTAAATCGAGCAAGTCAGATAATTTATAAACTGGTGATTTTGGCAGTGCAGAAAGGAAGCCTTTTTTTTTTTTTGGTCATGGTAATGTCATGAGGCAGTCTCTGATCACTAAACTGGGCATGTATGAGGATAGCAGAATATCGTTAGTCTCATTCCATTTTTTTTCGGAGGGGGAAGGGGCCCGGCTGTGTTTGCTTCTATCCTAGGTATCTGGGCTATGTAGCCTCAGGTTCCTGGTCAGGCAGGCAGTGTTGGGTAATGTCGTGCTTGATTTTTTTTTTTTTTCTTCTCCTTTTGATTAGATAACCTATTAAAATATCCTCACATGATCACTAGGTTCCTCACATAGCTGATTGTATTTGAAAATGGAAACTTTTGTTTAAACTAAAGCAAGCCTTTGCCAGACTGTCTTCTGTGGTGGTCTCCTGGAGTGTTACCATTGTTCTCCATGCCCCACCCCCTCCTTCCGTGCCTATCAGAAGCTTTACGAAGTTAAGGTCAAGAACCTCTAGAATCCTGGCAGGCTGCTAGAACCCATCAGATATCTCTCATCTGCTGCCGCATTTCCCAGTTTGTTGCATTGACATACACAGCAGTATCTCTTGCAGGCATTTCTTAGCTGGATATCCTGCTAAGTCACTGAACTCCTGCATTATTAAGTGAAAACTGACCCCTACTGCCAAACTTCAAAAAGCTAAGGCTTTGATAGTTTCTCATTAATAGATCAGAATCCAAATTGCAAACACTGAACATGTACAATTCTTCAGCTAGAAAGCTAGTGTGAGGGTCCGATCTGTCACAGCTCCTATCCCCTACCATCAGAGAAAGAGCACACACACGTGTGTGTGTGTGTGTGTGTGTGTGTACCAGTATGTCACTTTGAACAGAAGGTTCTCAATCCCACTTTCCAGAGTAGCAGTTTGAAGTGATCTATTCTAGTTTGTTTTCTGAGACAGGGTCTTATGTAGCCTAGGCTGGCCCAAAGCTTTCTTTATAGCTAAGGATGACCTTGAACTTGATGCTGGCATTGCAGGTATAGGTTGTTATACTTGACTTAGGTGGTGCTGGGGCTCTAATGCAAGCCTTTGGCTTGCCAGGCACGCACTGTGCCAACTGAGCTCCTTCCCAAGGTTGCTGTTATTATATCAGTTCTTAAAGAAATTGTACCTGGGGCTGGAGAGATGGCTCAGCAGTTAGGAGTACTGTCTGCTCTTCTAGAGGTCCTGAGTTCAATCCCCAGCAACCATGGTGGCTTACAACCATCTATAATGTGATCTGATGCCAACTTCTGGCCTGCAGGTGTACATGCAGATAGAGCACTCATCTACATTAAGTAACTTAAATAAATGAGTAGATAAATAAATAAAATCTTTGAGGGGGGGGGGGGACAAAGAAATTGTCCCTGAGAATGAGGGGAAGGTTTGTGCTTCATTGTACTTGAGACATTGACAATTCTGTTACAGTCTTCTCTGTGCACATTAAATAGTTCTTGAAAAGCAGTGTCTTGTGAAGGTTGGATGATGCGGTGTAGGAGTTGAGTTTTCTCTATTACTGCTACAGTTCACTAATTTTAGTGGTGATCTGTTTGTGTCTTTGTTCTTTAGTTCATTTTCATGGGCATTTATCCCCATCTAATGGTATTTATCGCCTACTGTAGGAAGCAGAAGGGAGGGGCTTTCAGATAGTTCTGTGTGTGTAATACATTCCTCACAGGACCTTTTCTATAAAGTGAGGATGTCATCCCTCTGAGCAGGTGGTGTCTGATTGGAAAGACTGATTCAGCTCAGGATCATAACCCCTCCGTTCCCCCTATTTCCGTAGAGCTTGTCTACGCACAAAGCTCGATGCCATTTGGTCTTTACGCCCTCCACCGGGAAGCAGCCCCGTCATTTGTTGTCACAGTGGTAGCTGAAGCTTGGCCAGCTTTTGGTGACTTGTTAGTTTCCCTGCTGCTGGGCACTGGACTCAGGATCTTGTGTTACTAGGCAAGCACACTACCCCTGAGGTAGATGTACATCCCTGTCAGGCACCTTCTGTTAATGAGGTCATAGGCTTGCTTATCAGGGGTTAAACCCAGGGGTCCTACCTGTTCATGAGTGAGATTTACACTGACCCAGAGTGATTTCAGGATGAATTTACATGGTCAAATAGTGCACAGAGTTTTCTCTAAACCTGACTTGTAAGGGATACACCTGTTCTGCTGACTGCGCCCCAGTGTTCTGTTGCTCTGTTCCCTGCTGAAATGATTGAGGTTCATGGGCCCAGCAAAATCAAGTTGTTGAGGTGTGTGTGTATGAGTGTGTGGGTGCGTTCAAGAGCATGGACGTCAAGGTCAACCACAGCTTTCATTCCTAAGGAACTGTCCACCATGGTTATTTTGAAACAAGGTCCCACTGTTGTCTGGGGCTCCATACTTGCTCCTCCTGTCTCCATGTTCCCAGTACTAAGATTCTAAGCACACTACCCCATGCTTTTTAGATGGGTGCTGGGAATTGAACTCAAGTCCTCAGGCTTGCAGGCACTTGGCAAGCACATCTATGATTGCAGATGTAATTTTAGTTTTGTATTCTGTTCTGTTAGGCCAATGTAGAGGAATTTTAATTCAGAACATGGCTCCTCTGGCAAGAGATCACATCTGAAGACCTTCTAGGTCTGTGTGATCCAGCTAGAATACAAACATACCTTTAATCCAGGAGACAGAGGCAAGCAGTTCAAGTTCAAGGCCAGCCTGGTATAGCGCAAGTTTCAGGTAAAGAAAGCTTAGGTCCAGTTGTGGTGGTACAAACCTTTAATCCCAAAAAAATGAAGGTGAAGTTAGTTTATAGAAGGAAGCATCCATGTTTGAAAGTGATGTCTAATTAAGTGGCAGAAACAGTGTTGAATGAGAGATTTGACAGAATAGGATATGCCCAACTCTCATGAGAAGAAAAGGAAGCTACTTAAGGGGTAATGCAGAGAGAGATAGGAGGCAGTTTTACTGGGACAGTAATAGAGAGACAGGTTGCAGAGAGCTAACAAGCTAGAAACAGGTGAAGACAGAACAAGCCAGAAAATGAGAAGGAGCCAGAAGATTAGAAAAGATTGCTAGAGTTAGTTTGAGGCCAAGCAGAGCAATTCTGGGGCTGAGAGAGAAGCCGGATTGAAGAACTTTAGAGGATGATTCCCAACATCAGCCTCAGGCCTCCACCACTTGTATGCATCACACACACACAGAAAGAGAAGGAAAAAAAAAAAAAAAACCATTAGCATATACTTGGGAGGTAGAGGCAGCAATCAGATCTTTGTGAGTTCAAGGCCAGCGTGGTCTTCTCTAGAACGAGTTCCAGTATAGTCAGGGCTACACAGAGAAACCCTGTCTTGAAAAAAAGCCAAACCGCTACCATTAGCAACAAAACATACCTATTTTCTTTTTGTATTTTTTGGGATCTTACTGTATACCTCAGTTGCCCTGGAGTTTGCTTTGTAGACCAGGCTGGCCTCCAACAACCAGAGATCTGCCTCCCAAGTGCTAGGACTAAAGAAAGGCATGTGCTACCATGCCAAGATTAAACATTTTTTAAAATATTTCCTTATTTTCATATTATGTCTGTGAGTGTTTTGTCTGTATGTATGTTTGTATACTCAGTATGTCTGGTACCCAAGGAGGTCAGAAGAGGGCATCAGTTCCCTCTAGAATTATAGAATTATAGAAGGTTGCAGGAAGGTCTCAGTAAATAGTTGTCCTTTATTTGTGACTAGTGAGTTTCTTTTATAACTGTGTAAGTGTCGGTGCTGGGCGTTCATGGTTGCACATGCCTTTAATCCCAGCACTGTAAGAGGCAGAGGCAGGAGACCTCTGTGGGTCGGAAGTAAGCCTGGTCTACTTACTGAGTCTCAGGCCCCAACTCCACGGTGAAAACCTGTCATTTTATATTTGAATTTTATTTCGGCCACCAACTTTTAAATCCTCAGCACTTCATTTGGCTTAGGAGCTGCCGCTGAACACCTGCAGTTGGACAAATGACTACATAAATGCTATAGGATTACAGAGGCACCTGTAATATAACTGTAAGATATATATATATATAACATATATATATATAAATAACTGTATATAATATATAATATAATATATATTATATTAACTGTATATAATATATAACTGTAAGATAGTTTCACTGTGCACTGCAGGCTAGCCTTGAACTTGTGTAGTTGAGGCAGGTTTCAGGGGTGTTCCTGCCTCTGTCCCTTGAATGCTGGGATTACGGAGGTGGGACTGCAAGGGATGAGAAGAAAGAAGCGCTAATGTAATCTTTCTGATCGTTTGGCAGAGAGGAACGAAGAGGATCCTATGAGTACAGCCAAGAGCGGACATACTATGAAAGTGTTCGCACCCCAGGCACCTACCCTGAGGACTCCAGGAGGGACTACCCGGCTCGAGGGAGGGAGTTCTACTCTGAGTGGGAAACATACCAAGGAGAGTATTACGAGTCCCGGTACTATGATGACCCCCGAGAGTACAGGGAGTATAGGAGTGATCCGTATGAACAAGATATTCGTGAATACAGCTACAGACAGAGAGAACGGGAGCGAGAGCGGGAGCGATTTGAGTCGGACCGGGACCATGAGCGGAGGCCCATTGAGCGAAGTCAGAGTCCCTTGCACTTACGCCGGCCACAGAGTCCTGGCGTGTCTCCTGCACATTCAGAAAGGTTGCCCAGTGACTCTGAGAGGAGGCTATACCGCCGGTCCTCGGAGCGAAGTGGAAGCTGTAGCTCAGTGTCCCCGCCACGGTACGAGAAGCTGGAGAAGGCTCGGCTGGAGCGCTATACAAAAAGTGAAAAGACAGATAAGGAGCGGACTTTTGATCCTGAGAGGGTGGAGAGGGAGAGACGAGTAATTCGGAAGGAAAAAGTAGAAAAGGACAAACCTGACAGGCAAAAACGAAAAGGGAAAGGTCATTCCCCTAGTTCTCAGTCTTCCGAAACAGAGCAAGAAAATGATCGAGAGCAGAGCCCTGAGAAAACACGGGGTTCAACCAAAGTGAGCAGAGAGAGGGCTGATAAGGAAGGGCCGGCCAAGAACCGTCTGGAGCTTATGCCTTGTGTGGTTTTAACTCGAGTAAAAGAGAAGGAGGGGAAGGTCATTGACCACCCACCTATGGACAAGCTCAAAGCCAGGCTCGATCATGATGCTGCAAAGTCTTCAGCCCTGGATCAGAAATCCCAGGCCTCTCAGGTGGAGCCTACCAAGTCAGACTCCTCTAAAGCGGAATCTGCTAGAGGGAAAGCACTGAGGGAAAAGGCCCTGTCAGGCCACGCAGAGATGGTGGTGGATAAAGAGGGCAGGCCTAAGCTCAGGAAGCACCTCAAGCCGGAGCAGACGCCCGAGCTGAGTGCTCTGGACCTAGAGAAGCTGGAGGCAAGGAAAAGGCGCTTTGCAGATTCCAACTTGAAAGCAGAAAAGCAAAAACCAGAAGTCAAGAGAGGCAGTCCTGAGACAGAGGGCACTCGAGTGCTTTTAAAGAAGCAGCCTGACGTGGCGAAAGATGGTGTGTCTCTGAGGGAAGGAGAGTCTGAAAGAAAGCCTGTTCGAAAAGAAATCCTTAAAAGGGAATCAAAAAAAATGAAGCTGGACAGACTTAATTCGGCTCCCAGTCCCAAAGAGTTCCAGGAGCCTACCGCTGTCTCTGCAGGGTCTGGCACTCGGCCCAGCTCAGATGTACACGCAGGCCAGGGAGAACCAACACATGGATCTGTGGAGAGTCAAGAAACGCAGCCCAAAAAAGCCATCCCTTCAAAGCCTCAGCCCAGACAGCTGCAGCTCCTAGATAACCAGGGGCCGGAGAAAGAGGAAGTCAGAAAAACCTACTGCCGTCTTCGTGCTGACCCAGCGGAGCATAAAGCAGGCCAGGAAAAGCCACATGCAGTAAATGCTGAGGAAAAGCTTGGCATTGACATTGATCACACACAGAGTTACCGAAAACAGATGGAGCAAAGTCGCAGAAAACAGCAGATGGAGATGGAAATAGCGAAGTCTGAGAAGTTTGGCAGTCCCAAAAAAGATGTAGATGAGTATGAAAGACGTAGCCTTGTTCATGAGGTAGGCAAGCCCCCTCAGGATGTCACTGATGACTCGCCTCCCAGCAAAAAGAAAAGGATGGATCACGTTGATTTTGATGTCTGTACCAAGAGAGAGAGAAATTACAGAAGTTCACGCCAAATCAGTGAGGACTCTGAAAGGACTAGCTGTTCTCCCAGCATCCGCCACGGTTCCTTTCATGAAGACGATGACCCCATAGCCTCCCCTAGGCTGGTGTCGGTAAAAGGGTCTCCTAAAGTGGACGACAAAGGCCTCCCCTTCTCTAATGTAACAGCGAGAGAAGACCCCTTAAAATTTAATCCTTATGATTCCAGCAAGAGAGAACAGGTGGCGGACACGGCTAAAATAAAGCTGTCTGTCTTGAATTCTGAAAGTGAACCAAACCGTTGGGACCCTCCGATGAAACAGGACCCCAGCAAGTTTGATGTCAGTTTTCCAAACAGCGTAATTAAGAGAGATAGTTTACGAAAGCGCTCTGTACGTGATCTGGAACCTGGTGAGGTGCCCTCCGATTCTGACGAGGATGCTGAGCACAAATCGCAGTCACCCAGAGCCTCCACCTTCTATGACAGCCCTCGGCTGTCTTTTTTATTGAGGGACAGAGACGACAAACCACGTGATCGAGATGAAAGACTCTCCAGCTCTTTAGAAAGAAACAAATTTTACTCTTTCGCGCTGGATAAGACAATCACACCAGACACTAAAGCTTTGCTTGAAAGAGCGAAGTCTCTCTCCTCATCCCGTGAAGAAAATTGGTCTTTTCTTGACTGGGACTCCCGGTTTGCTAATTTTCGAAACAACAAAGATAAAGAAAAGGTTGACTCTGCCCCAAGACCTATTCCATCCTGGTACATGAAAAAGAAGAAAATCAGGACTGACTCAGAGGGGAAACTGGATGATAAAAAGGATGATCACAGGGAAGAAGAGCAGGAGAGGCAGGAGTTATTTGCCTCTCGGTTTTTACATAGCTCTATCTTTGAACAAGATTCCAAGCGACTACAGCATCTTGAGAGGAAAGGTGAGGAGTCTGACTTCCCTCCCGGGAGGCTGTATGGCAGACAGGCATCGGAGGGTGCAAACAGCACCAGTGACTCAGTCCAGGAGCCAGTGGTCCTGTTCCACAGCAGATTCATGGAGCTCACACGGATGCAACAGAAGGAGAAGGAGAAGGACCAGAAGCCCAAAGAGGCTGAGAAACAGGAGGAACCAGAGAACCATCCCAAGACACCAGAAACTGCCACTGAGACTAAAGAGCCAGAGTTGAAAGCTCCTGTTTCCGTTGGGCTTACCACAGTCCCCACTGTGTCACCAGAGCCAGCGTCAGCAGCACCGGAGAAGGCTGAGAAGACAGCAGAGGCACCTTCACTGGCAGGAGAGAAGCCTGTGGAGCCAGCCCCTGTCTTGGAAGAAGCAAAGTTTGTGTCTGAGCCGGCTTCTGTTCCTGTGGAGCAGCCCAAGCAGGTGGACCTCCCCCCAGGAGAGGACACCAGTGAAAGTGCCAACGTGGTGCCTTCAGCTACTCAAGAAAGCTCAGCTACTGACACTATCCCTTGTGTGGATACAGAGCCTCTGACTCCAGGGCCTGCAGTTTCCCAGGTAGAAAGCACTGTAGACCCAAAACCTAGCAGTCCCCAGCCACTCTCAAAACTGACTCAGAAGTCTGAGGAAGCTGAAGAGCCAAAAGTAGAGAAGCCAGAAACAGCTCCAAGCGTCGAACCTGAGGCCACTCAGAAAGCTGGAGCTACGCCTGAAGTTCAGCCTCCAGCTTCTGAAGATGTAGAGGCTAGTCCTCCAGTCACTGCAAAAGACAAGAAGACCAACAAAAGCAAACGTTCCAAGACACCGGTCCAAGCAGCTGCGGCAAGCATCGTGGAGAAGCCTGTCACCAGGAAGAGCGAGAGGATAGACCGGGAGAAGTTGAAGAGGTCCAGCTCTCCTCGTGGAGAAGCCCAGAAGCTGTTAGAACTGAAGATGGAGGCAGAGAAGATTACAAGGACTGCATCTAAAAGCTCTGGAGGAGAGCCTCAGCACCCTGAGCCTAGCTTGCCTCTCAGCCGAACCAGGCGCCGGAATGTCAGGAGTGTTTATGCCACCATGGGTGACCACGAAAGCCGCTCTCCAGCCAAAGAGCCTGCTGAGCAGCCCAGAGTGACCAGGAAGAGACTGGAGCGGGAGCTACAAGAGGCGGTGGTAGCTCCCACCACCCCTCGGAGGGGAAGGCCTCCTAAAACACGCCGGCGTGCTGAGGAGGAGGACGAGCATGAGACAAAAGAGCCAGCAGGAACCCCCAGGCCAGCTGAGGGGTGGCGGTCTCCAAGGTCTCAGAAAGCAGCAGCTGCCAGCGGGCCCCAAGGGAAAAGGGGGAGAAACGAGCAAAAAGCTGAGGCTGCTGCTGAGGCCAGTGCCCACGTGAACATGAGAGAAAGTAAGTCCAGGGGTGATAAAGAAGCAGCCAGTGAGCCAAAACGTGACAGGAAAGACCCCAGCACAGACAAAAGTGTACCCGACACCCTCCCAGCTGAGGTGGTAGAGAGAAAACCACCTGAGAAAACCTCCAAATCAAAGAGAGGCCGTGCTCGCACCAGGTCAGCAGTGGACAGAGCTGCACATCTGAGAAGCCTGGAGGTGAGCACCAGGGCAGCAGAGCAGGCAGTGGACAAGGAAGCTGGGCCTGTGGCAGTCTCTCCGGGGAAAAATGAGAGCCCCCAGAAGGATAGTGGCCCATCATCTCAGCTGAAAATTGACCCGGTTGATCCTGACAAGGAAACAGAGAAGGAAGGTACAGTGTCTCCACAAGCCACCCAGCTAGCCAAGCAGATGGAGCTGGAGCAGGCTGTGGAGAACATTGCAAAGCTCGCCGAGCCCCCGGCTGCTGGGGCAAACAAGGGAGCAGCCGCAGCAGCATCTGAAGACCCTGTCACGGAGGATGGCCGAAAGCCTGCACACCAGGCAAGTGAAACAGAATTGGCTGCGGCTATTGGCTCCATCATCAGTGACAGTTCCGGAGAGCCCGAAAACTTCTCTGCTCCTCCCTCCTTCCCCCCAGGATCCCAGACACACATGCAGGAAGGAATGGAGCCGGGGCCCCACGAGGCCGTGTCCAGAGGCTTGGAGACAGAGGCTGCTACAGAGTCTTCTGCCCTGCAGGTCAATGCCTCGGACCCATCAGCAGGCTCTGCAGACACCAAGGAAGCCGGGAGGAACGGCAATGACTCTGTGCAGGAAGCCAAGGGGGCGAAAGTGGAAGTCACTCCTCCCCGGAAAGACAAAGGGCGACAGAAGACAACACGATCACGCCGGAAAAGGAACACAAACAAGAAAGTGGTCGCTGCCACAGAAACTCGTGCCTCTGAGGCTGAGCAGGCTCAAAGCGAGAGCCCCGCCGCTAATGAGGTGGCAGCAGCACCCCCAGAAGCATCCCAGGAAGAAAGGCAGAGTGAGAAGCCTCATTCCCCTCCTCCTGAGGAAAGCGCTTCTGACCCAAGCAAGACTCCACCTGCCGAGAATCCGTCCCAGGAAAGCAGTGTTGTGGAAAAGACACCATGCAAAGCTCCTGCACCCCCTGACCTCCCACCCCTTTCCCAGCCAGCACTGATGGATGATGAACCCCAAGCCAGGTTCAAGGTGCATTCAATCATTGAAAGTGATCCAGTGACCCCACCCAGTGACTCAAGCATACCTCCACCCACAATTCCTTTAGTGACTATAGCAAAACTCCCGCCCCCTGTCATTCCTGGGGGAGTCCCACATCAGAGTCCCCCTCCTAAGGTGACAGAGTGGATCACACGACAGGAGGAACCTCGGGCTCAGTCCACCCCATCTCCAGCTCTTCCCCCAGACACAAAGGCCTCTGATGTGGACCCCAGCTCCAGTACACTGAGGAAAATCCTCATGGACCCTAAATATGTGTCTGCCACGGGTGTGACTTCCACAAGTGTCACTACAGCCATTGCAGAGCCTGTGAGTGCTGCCCCCTGCTTGCATGAGGCAGCGACCCCTCCTTGTGAACCTAAACATCCTCCCTTAGAAGAAAAGTCAGCGGCTCCAGTATCAAACGCTACTGACACACAAGCCTCAGAGGTACCAGTAGCTGCTGACAAAGAGAAGGTGGCTCCAGTCATTGCCCCTAAAATCACATCTGTTATCAGCCGGATGCCCGTCAGCATTGACCTGGAGAACTCACAGAAGATTACGTTGGCAAAGCCAGCTCCTCAGACCCTGACTGGCCTGGTGAGTGCCCTAACTGGTTTGGTGAATGTCTCTCTGGTCCCAGTGAATGCCTTAAAGGGACCTGTGAAGGGCTCTGTGGCCACTCTGAAAGGCCTAGTGAGCACCCCTGCTGGGCCTGTGAATCTCCTGAAGGGGCCAGTGAATGTCCTCACTGGGCCTGTCAATGTCCTGACCACTCCGGTGAGTGCCACGGTGGGCACCGTGAGCGCTGCCCCAGGCACCGTGAACGCTGCTGCTGGGGCAGGGACTGCCGCATGTGGCGCGACTGCCACAACAGGCACAGCCGCTGTGCCAGGCGCAGTGACTGCACCAGCAGCAAGGGGCAAACAGAGGCCAAGCGGCAGTGAGAACAGTCGCTTCCACCCTGGGGCTATGTCAGTGATTGATGACCGTCCCGCAGACACGGGCTCTGGGGCAGGGCTGCGTGTCAACACTTCAGAAGGGGTCGTGCTTCTGAGCTACTCGGGGCAGAAGACGGAAGGCCCGCAGCGGATCAGTGCCAAGATCAGCCAGATCCCTCCAGCCAGCGCAATGGACATTGAGTTTCAGCAGTCAGTGTCGAAGTCCCAGGTGAAAGCAGACTGCGTCACGTCCTCCCAGTCTGTACCCAAAGGCCCTCAGACCCCTTCAGCCTTTGCAAATGTGGCTGCCCATTCTACCCTGGTCCTGACTGCCCAGACATACAATGCCTCTCCTGTGATCTCCTCTGTGAAGACAGACCGTCCATCCTTGGAGAAGCCTGAGCCCATTCACCTCTCAGTGTCCACGCCTGTCAGCCAAGGTGGCACAGTGAAGGTTCTCACCCAGGGCATCAACACACCCCCAGTGCTGGTTCACAACCAGCTGGTCCTCACACCAAGCATAGTCACCACTAACAAAAAGCTCGCCGACCCTGTGACTCTGAAAATAGAGACCAAGGTCCTACAGCCCGCTAACCTGGGACCCACCCTTACGCCCCACCACCCTCCTGCCCTGCCCAGCAAACTGCCTACAGAAGGGAACCATGTTCCTTCTGGGCCCAGCACCCCGGCAGAGCGAACCATCTCCCACTTGGCAGCCACAAAACCAGAGACGCATTCTCCCCGACCTAGCGTGCCTGCAGCAGGCCCATTCCCGAGGGCGTGCCATCCCAGCAGCACCACATCCACGGCGCTTTCCACTAATGCCACCGTCATGCTGGCTGCGGGCATTCCGGTACCGCAGTTCATCTCCAGTATACACCCAGAGCAGTCTGTCATCATGCCGCCCCACAGCATCACTCAGACTGTGTCCCTCGGCCACCTGTCACAAGGTGAGGTGCGAATGAACACGCCCACCTTGCCCAGCATCACCTACAGCATCCGGCCAGAGACACTGCACTCCCCGAGGGCCCCACTGCAGCCCCAGCAGCTAGAGGCGAGGGCTCCTCAGCGTGTGAGCACACCCCAGCCAGCCACGGCTGGCGTACCTGCCCTGGCCACACAGCACCCTCCTGAGGAAGAAGTTCACTATCACCTCCCTGTGGCTCGAGCTGCAGCCCCTGTGCAGTCGGAAGTGCTGGTCATGCAGTCTGAGTACCGGCTGCACCCCTACACTGTGCCCCGGGATGTGAGGATCATGGTGCATCCACACGTGACTGCTGTTAGCGAACAGCCCAGGGCCACAGAGGGGGTAGTAAAGGTGCCACCGGCCAACAAGGCCCCCCAACAGCTGGTGAAAGAAGCTGTTAAGACTTCAGATGCCAAAGCAGTCCCGGCCCCTGCCCCAGCCCCTGCCCCGCCCCCTCACGGTGAAGCCCGCATCCTCACAGTCACCCCCAGCAGCCAGCTTCAGGGCCTGCCCCTTACCCCACCTGTGGTCGTAACCCATGGGGTGCAGATTGTGCACTCCAGCGGCGACCTGTTCCAAGAATATAGGTACGGCGACATCCGCACCTACCACACTCCCGCTCAGCCCACACATACGCACTTTCCTGTCGCCTCCTCTGTCGGCCTACCCTCCAGGACCAAGACTTCTGCCCAGGTGAGAGAGCCAGGTTTCTCCCCTACTTTCTGGGCACACACCCGGGGGCTGTGGTTTACAAAAGGAGACAGGCAGGCTGTCCAGCTGGTTCAGTGGGTAAACACATACGCTTAAGTATGAGAGGAAAGGACTCACTCCAGAGTCATCCTCTGACTGCCGCATGGACACACAGAGTCACACCTGTGTGTCTTCCGGCAGGCACGTATGCCTACACCGTAATAAAAACATGTAAACAACTGCCCTTCCGGCAGGGGTCATGAGCAAGGCCAGACAAGCTAGGCAGGAGGTATAGAGGGGCTGCAGACTCGCCGCGGGGAGTGGGTCAGTTCTACTCCAGTTCTCCAATGTGGGGAAACGCTCTATGCGGGGGCTCCCGCCTGCAGGGGCCCTTCCCTGAGACAGGCTCCCCTGCCGGACTCTGGGAGTCGTGGTGCCCCCCCTCTGGGTCCACTGAGCTCTTGTTCAGGAGCAGGGGCTTTTGCATAACCAATTCTGACTGTCCCTTTGTCTTCCTTCCCAACCCCAGGGCCCCTCTGAAGGTGAGCCCTTGCAGTCCACGCAGCCTGCACAGTCTGCCCCGTCTACGCAGTCCGCACAGCCTGCACCACCTGTCCCGCCCTGCCAGCCCTCCCAACTCAGCCAGCCCGCCCAGCCACCGAGTACCAAGATTGCTCAGGTCTCCCAGGAGGCAAAGGGGACGCAGACAGGAGGGGTAGAGCAGACCCGTCTCTCGGCTGTCCCCACAAACAGACCACCTGAGCCCCATGCTCAGGTTCAGAGGGCGCCGGTGGAAACAGGCCAGCCGGCCCATCCCTCCCCTGTGTCAGTGTCCATGAAGCCGGACCTCCCAACTCCTCTTCCCTCTCAGGCTGCCCCAAAGCAGCCATTGTTTATCCCTGCAACCTCAGGCACAAGCACCCCACCTGGACTGGCTCTGCCTCATGCTGAAGCCCAGCCAGCCCCCAAACAAGACTCTTCTTTACACCTGACTCCGCAGAGGCCTGTGGATATGGTCCAGCTTCTGAAGGTAAGATGGGCAGAAGCTGCTAGACCCCCCTGGCCGTGTTCTAAGTGTACCCATGTCTCCCAGTCACTACAGAGCAGCAAGCAAGCCGCTGCCATGGCTAAACACGCCATGACCCCATTTCTGCTTTGTTTCTTGGTGAGCAGAAGTACCCCATCGTGTGGCAGGGCTTGCTTGCCCTTAAGAACGACACAGCCGCTGTGCAGCTCCACTTCGTGTCTGGCAACAATGTCCTGGCCCATCGGTCCCTGCCTCTCTCTGAAGGTGGACCCCCACTGAGGATTGCCCAAAGGATGCGGCTGGAGGCCTCGCAGTTGGAAGGGGTTGCCAGGAGGATGACGGTAAGACTTGTGGGCCGGCTGAGTGCCCACGCAGTTCACAGGGAGGGAAGAGCAGGGAGCCTCTGCAGCTCTTCTCCCGCCTTGCAATGCCGCGGTGAGGCTCGTGGCGTGGGCAGTGAGAGACAAACTGCTTGGATGGAGAGAGACCTCTAGACCCAGAAATACGGGCACGCACTTGAGTGTGGTTTGATGCAGCCAGCTTAGGGCACCTTGGGTAGGACACATGCTGTTTAGTCGGGAGATCCCTAACCACTCTCCTCTGCTTCAGGTGGAAACAGACTACTGCCTGCTGCTGGCTCTGCCCTGTGGTCGTGACCAGGAGGATGTGGTGAGCCAGACCGAGTCCCTCAAGGCTGCATTTATCACTTACCTGCAGGCCAAGCAAGCAGCAGGGATTATCAACGTTCCCAACCCTGGCTCCAATCAGGTTGGTCCATTGTCCCATCCCTACCCCACATTTGTACACACAGGTAGGGCCAGTTTAGGGCAGGGCAGGGCTGGCCTGCCTGGTGACATGGGCATTTCTAATACCAACTAGAGTACCCCAGGAGTTTCAGGAGGAAGTAGGTCCACAGGCAACATGGGTGGTAGCCATCAGTTGCCCAGCCTGGAAAGAGGAACTTAGGAAAGCTCGACAGGTGCTGACCTGGAACTGTAGAGGCCAATGGCAAGGCGCCCTGGCCTGATTGCAGGGGCCTGTCAAGGCCTGCCAGGTACAAGTATAGTGGGAGGGTTACGGAAGACAGCGGGTCCCACTTTCTCTCTCACTCCTTCTCCAGCCCGCCTATGTGCTGCAGATCTTCCCACCCTGTGAGTTCTCTGAGAGCCACCTCTCCCGGCTGGCCCCTGACCTCCTCGCCAGCATCTCCAACATCTCTCCCCACCTCATGATTGTCATTGCCTCTGTGTGAGGCTCTGAATGGTCGCCACCTCGGGGTGTGTTCCTGAGGCTCTGCTACAAACAAATGAACACAGGACAGAACCGCCGACAGCCCGGCCAGGCAGAGGGGAAGCTGCTGAGGGGCAGACTGCCAGGCACCACCAGCTGCCCTCGCCCCCGTGCCCGCCCAGCTCTGTGGATGGACCTCCTCTGGGGGTGGTGCTGCTTGTATGTTTACATGAAATTCTCGCCCAGGACAGACCACCGACCCATGGACTGACAGGAACTTAGGGGCTGGGTTTCTCTCCTCATTTGGAGAAAAGGAACCAGGGCAGTAGGATTCTTCTGTTTTTATTAAACAGAATAGAACAGCCTTTGCACTAAATTAGTGACTCGCACAGTGAACACAGGCTGTAATGCTCTGGACACGTGTACGTGAGCACACCGTGGACTCTCACGCAGGACTTGGGACTTGTGCTGAAGCTTTGGGGTCAAGGAACATTTCATTGGTTTTTTTTTTTGTTTTGTTTTTTGTTTTTTTGTTTTTTTTTTTTTGCCCCGTCTCCTCCTCCCTTCCCCTGCTCATTGAACGCGTCATCTTTCTTAATTCTCCTGCCACCGCCACCACCTTCGACTCATCGGATGTACAGTTTACAGTTGAGCAAAAGCAAACAGAAGGCTTTTCTTTCTCGGTCGGATGTGCAGAACTTGGGATGTGTATATATAAATATATAATATATATAAATATATATAATACTGACTTAAATCAAATTTCCCTGACATACATTTTTTTTTAATCTGTGCCAAAAATGTGTTTTCAAAGAAAATCTTATTTTCATACTCAGACTTTGTACCGTCACTCATTTGTATAAGTGCGCTTCGTTACAGCACGGGTCCTGTTCCCGCAACATGGAAGTGTCACATAGCACCTGTACAGAAGACCTGGCCACCCCTCTTCCTGTGACCTGGACCTCTCCCTGACTTCCTAACACTTATTAATTTATGAAACTGTTTTTCTCAGCGCAGTTTTGTTCTGTGTGTCCATTGGATTACAAACTTTATTAAAAAATACAAAACACCTCAAGTGTGCGTGTTGTCACTCAGGTGGGAACCACAGGCTTCCTGGCTTGCTAGACAGCAGATCCCACCTCCCGTCTGTGAACAGGGGTCCTTCCTGCTGCCTAATCTTCCCCAGAGCATTTCACCATATCCTTGGAGACTCTTTCATCATAAGTGCAGGTCCAGGGCACTGGGAAAGCACTTCACACTTTGATACATAATGAAACCCTTCCTTTCCCCCTGTAAGATCCTGCCCTGTGCTCATGGCTGGGTGCTTCCCTTCTCTCCCTAGGGCACTGTTACCTGGAGCGGCAAGGAAGGAGCCCAGTATTCCTGGGGCTGTTAGTTCTGTACGGATGAAGGATGTGGGGCCTGTCCAGCTCAATGGGGCCCCTACATGGGAAAGCACAGCTCTACCTGCCGTGACCCCATCATCAAAGCTCACGGGCTGCTCTGTTCCCTCCCCTTGACAGCCTGGCAGTAGACTGTAGCAAGTCAGTGTTGTCACAGCATGGCTCAGCTAGAGCCTTGGTAAAGTAGGTACTAGGCTCCAGTTTACTGAGAAGCCAGCCTGTGGCCTGTGCCTCTGTACGGCTGCTTTTGCTGAGGGGCCTAGGCTGCTGTGCGCGCACCCTGGGGCAGGTCTCTCAGGTGAGTAGAGCTGCGTCTCAGCCACAGGGTGCTGGCCGCGCCTTAAGTGACTTAGGACACAGTATAGAGCTCCACTTCCCACGAGGGACAGCAGGGCGTCCCAGGGAGCCTGGTCCCTGAGCTAGCGTTAGCCTTTCTGCAGTTATCGGGACTGTTCCCCATCCACCCACTGGTGACACACAAGCCATAGGCAACATTAGAAAATAATCAAATTTATTCTCTCTAGGGAGTAGGGCAGGAGCACCTTGAGTCCTAGGGTGCCATCCATCCTTAAATAAACAGTCAGAGGGCCACCTGCTCACTCGGCAGGTGGTAGGCAATCAGGAGCTGTGGGTGGAGTTTCTGCCAGGGTGGGCTGGCCCTCAGTCCCATCCCTAGGACGGAAGACCAGCTCTCCAGCCTGCAGCATCTGCCCGGCTGGCCACGTGCTGCCTGGTCCATACTGCTGGTAGAAGTCCGCATCCGTCTGGAACATAACCAGTGCCTGGGCTGTGTGGATCCGAACGTGCTGGGCCAGGCTGTTGGCATCCAGGAACTTGTCCCCACAGGAATCACAGGCGTAGAGGATGTGGGTGTTGGGGTCTGTGGAGGTGGGGGCTGTGGTCAGAGTGGGAAAGACCTTGAGGGTCCACCGGCGTTCATGCCCCAGACTGCCCCTCTCACCTTCTTCCTGCACCTGCTTGACAGCCTTGCTGATCTCAGCTTTCAGTACTTCCGTCTCATCAGCTGTCACTGCAGCCCCCACGGGTACCACTGTGGGCAGAGTCAGCAGGGCCTGAGGCAGAAGCCACAGGGACCTGCCCCACTGTTGCTACCTCGGCAAGCTGCCTCTAACTACCCTCTGCTGCCCACAGTCCACACCTGTGAGCTGAGTGACCGCTGTTGCTGCCAGTGCCTCAGTGGCCAGTGTGACCATGTCATCCACAGTGACCACGCTGACCTCGCCACCCTCTTCTGGCTCCAGGATCTTGATGCCCGCCTTGCCCTGATGCACGGTCTTTACATGAGAACGCAGGTTGTCTACCCGGTTGAAACCACGACCACACTTGTCACACAGGTAAGGCTTCTCTCCTGGTGGGGAGGCGAGTTACCATCCTGCCACCTGCAGGCCTCCCGTCCCCAGCAGCCCCATCTTTCTAGCAAGAAGTTCTCTGAGGCAGCCGCCAGCGCTGGCAGGTGCCTCAGGTGCATCCTCCTGGGAGCACAGTTGAGCTTCAAGGCTACCTGTGAGCAAGTGTGGCCCTGGCCTCCCTACCTCTATCCCTCTAGGGGTGTCCTGCAAGATGGGCTGGGAAGGGACACACGGGCAGGTCGCACGCACTCACCAGTGTGGATGATGATGTGTTTGGACAGGTCCCCCACATTCACGAAGGCCTTGCTACACACACTGCACTTGTGTGGTCGGATGTTGTCATGGTGACGAATGTGATTGGCCAACTGGCTGGACTGGACGAATCTACAGGGCCACAAATAACGGGCTCATGAGGACCCACAGGAGGGAGCTCGGGGGTCCCCCCACCACTCTGCACACAGCCTGGGATTTGCCCTCATGCTCCCTGGGGTGGGGACGGACCACTACCTCTTGCCGCAACGCTCACAGACGTAGGGCTTCTCCCCCGTGTGTTGGCGCACGTGGGCGATGAGGGAGCTGGCCTGGGTGAAGGCCTTGCCGCATATCACACACTGGCACGGCTTCTCACCTAGGGCAGAGGCACAGGGCACTTGCACCCACTCAGCTCCCTGTGCCCCTTCCACAGCCCACACAGGGCCTCCTCACCCACCCGTGTGGATCCGTACGTGCCGCTGCAGCGCGCCCGGGTCAGCAAACTGCCGTTGACAGTGGGTACAGACATAGGGCTTCTCCCCACTGTGTATCCGAAGGTGGCGCTTGAGGTTCCCTTTGGAGAGGAAGGGCGACACTGGTGTGCAGCACTGTGGGGGGCTGAGGGGCAGGGGTTGGGGAGCCAGGGTGCTCTGGGCCTACCTGAGGTGGTGAATTGCTTCCCGCACTCCCGGCACTTGAGAGGGCCATCGGCAATGTGGATCTTCAAGTGGGCCTTTAGGTTCCCCACCTGCAGCCAGACGGGGGCTCAGAACGGTCCCCATGGAGCCTGGCCTCTCCCCCTCCTCTCAAAGCAGGGAATAATGGACTTTCTGGTTCCTCAGAGGGCCAGAGCTCCACTCCTGACTGAGGCCCTGGGTCCCAGCAGTAGAAGGAGAACCAAGCACAGCCCATTCTAAGTCAGCTTGCCCTTCGGGGAACCATCCTAGGAGAGGCCCTGTCCACAGACAGTGCTGGTCCTGGTCCATGCTAACCCTGGGAGCTACCAGCAGGAGCCCCTGCAGCGCTGGCTTGGGGAGGGGCGCACACCTGGTTGAACTTCTTGTCGCAGTGAGGGCACTTGTGCTCCTTGTCAGTGTCGTGAGTCTCCAGGTGGCGCATCTTGGAGGTGGGGTCAGAGAAGGAGCGGCCACAGTAGTCGCACTGGTAGGGTTTCTGGCCACTGTGCACCAGCTGGTGGCGCTTGAGGTTGCCGGAAGTGGTGAAGAGCTTGCCACAGTCCCCACACCGGTAGCGCGCCTCCCCCGAGTGCCTCTTCTTGTGCAGGTTCAGCAAGCTGATGAGCCTGTAGCTCTTGCCACACTCCTCACACCCATAGGGCTTCAATGGGCTGTGGGTCAGAAGGTGCTAGGTGACAGGAAGGGGTGCTTGCAGGGTCCCAAAGAGGCACCCACTCTGGGGAGGCAAGGGGGTACCTGTGTGTCTTCTCGTGAGCCTTGCACGCTGCGGGGTCCGAGAAAGCCTTGCTGCACTCGCGGCACGAGAAGGGCTTCTCCCCCGTGTGGATGCGGATGTGCCGTTTGAAGTTGCCCGTGTGCGTGAACTCCTTCCCGCAGTCCTGCGGGCGAGCAGGAAGGAGTGTGTCAGGGGCTGCAGAGACCCCGGAGGCACAGGGCTGGCACCGCCCACGGCCCCGCACCTCACACTTGTGGATGATGGAGCCATAAGCCTTGGACTCAGTGCGATCTCCGTAGGTGCCCGAGCGCAGGTGCTGGCCCTCCATGCCAAGCTCCTGCCCTGAGTCCGTGCCCACAGACTCTTCATTCTCCTCAGGCGGCTCCCCGTTCTCCAGATGCATCCCCTCTTCCTTAACTGTGGCAGGCCCCGTGCCCTCTTCCTCTGGCTCCTCTTCTCCTTTGCTGGCTGGTTCCACTTCCACTTCTGCACAGAAAAGGGCAGGTACTGAGGGGCTTGGCTGGGATCAGAAAACTTCTGGGTCTGGCCCAATTCCCTCCCCACTTCACAAATGCTTTTCTTTAGGTGACAGTGACTCCAGGATCTGTAACCTAGGTATTTGCAGCTTAGAGCATGTGAGGCCTCAGGCAGATGTGTGTGGCCACTTGAAACCAACAGGTCCTTGCGAGGTTTCTGGGCAGCACGGCACAGCTTGTGTCATGCCCAGGGCTGAGCCGAAGCTCTAGGGCTAAGTCAGGGTGCTTTCAGACTAACAGAAACATGGAGGGGGATGTGCAGCTAACACAGCTCAGGAGCCAAGAAAGAAAAAAGATCAAGTGAATGAGGGTCCAAGCAGGACAGGCTAGGGACAGAAGAGGTGCTCCAAGCAGTGGGAGACAAGCCCTCGGAGTGGGCACGCGGGGCCGGCCCTGGCTGGGTGGAGGGGCACCTTGCTCTGAGCTCTCTGACAGGGCCTCAGCTTCTGCAGCAGCCATGCCGCTCGTGGGGTCCGGCTTGAGCTCCACAGGTGGAGGCTCCCGAGGAGCATCAGCCTTCTCCGTCTGCTCTGCACCTGAGGGGGGATGGAAGGCCAGATTGGGACTCTGTCCAGAAGTCAAATAGGTCTCTTCCATGGCTGGAACAGACCCTGCAGAACCAACTGTCTGAACTAGACACGAGCCAGAAAAGTACAGGGGCGCACGCCATCGACCTCCCAGCCACAAAGCTCCGGGGCTCGGGCTGCTGGCAGGTGATGGACAGGACCAACTTCCAACTGTCCATCACCTCCCTCCAGGCAGCTGGCCCAAGAGACCAACGACAACTCACCACTGGATGCGCTCTCTGCCTGGCCACCCCACTCCTCTTTGAGCTCTCTGCCTGGGCTGGTAGAGGAACTGCTTCTTGCCTGGGCCAGTCTGCTCAGCATGGTCGCTGCGGCCTTCTCTTCTTTGGCTCTCTTGTCTCCTCCTGGAGCCAGAACAGGATAGACTTGTCATTTTCCATCAAGTGTCAACTGCCCGGAGGGATGAGGGGCTCCTGCGAGTCGAGTCCCCCTGGGGCCTTCCAGGTGCTTCACTAGTTTGTTCAGAGAACACCTTACCCCAGGACACTGGTTTCACAACCACTGCAGGTGCGACACAAGTGATGTGATCTTACCCGGGCAGGAGACACTGGGTGTGTGTCAGTGCTGAGCAAAGAACCTGACCCATGAGAGGAACCTGCAGGCTTCTGAGGACACCCTGAGAGCTAGAAGGCTTCCGGGGGACAGCTACAGGAAGCTTAGGCAGGAACTCTGCTCCTGGGCACCTAGTGGCCCAGGTGGGGCTCCTGCCCAAGGTTAAGAAGGGGCAGGCATGGGGTCCCTTCCCAAGACTGTTAGCCAACCCTTACCAGCTCCCACAGTGAAGGCAGGTAGATGAGGAATCTGAGACCCAGCGAGGTGACCCAGAATGAGGGGCAGGGTGGGGCAGGGACGCTGTAAGAAGCCACTTTTCAAGAATGGCCTGCCAATGACCTTACCTTCCACAGCTGAGGCCTCTGTATTTTCCCCAGTGGTGCTGGTCGGCTCAGCAAGTGACCTGAGTGTGTGGCAGGCTGTGATTATATCCTGCATCTGGAGGAAGCTGGCCACGGCTAGTACATCATCTACGTTCTCAGGGCTCAGGTTCAGCTTAGCAGTGTACATGAATTCCAACACCTGCCCCAGGCCTGTCCAGGAGTAGAATCAAATTTCCAAAGCTGAGTAGTAAGCCTCCACCACCTTTCTGCTGGGCTGGAGACAGCTTCTAAAAAGATACACAAAGGGACAAGACAGCCCTCCCTTCTGACAGCATGGTCTTTCAAGACCTCCTCACCTGCTCTACCTAACCTTCCATCATCTGACCCTTGTGTGTCTGTTCCCACATCTATAAAATGGGAGAATGCCTGGTCCTGGCCATCCCAAAAACAGGTCACAGGGCTCTGGGTGGGAGTACAGACCTAGGACTGGTCCATCCTTCCTTAGTTCTAGGCCCATCCCAAGCCTGTGCCCCAGCTAACCCGTTGTCATTCTTGACATAGCCTGGCTGTCAGCTCCAGACTGATCTGGCAACAGAGAAGTGTCAGGAAGCTCTAGGGACAGCCTCACTCTGTCCCTGCTTTTCTTTTCTGCCCTAAGCATTCTGTGAACCTGTGCCCCTGCTCACTCCACGCCTAGTCAGAAGAGGCTCTGAAAGGTGGGAGAAACTTGGTACCTACAGGGTCAGAGCTCAAACTCAGGAGGGACATGGCCTGCTGGCATTGTCCTAGAAGGGCCTGGCATGACAAGGCCCTGGCTTCAGCGGGGTACCTGCTGCATTACTGATATCCAGGTGCACCACGTCCTTCTGGTCTACAAAGAGCATCTTGAAGTACTCGCTGCAGGCGGCCAGCACCGCTTTGTGGGCCTTGAAGTCAACACCGTCCACCACAAAGGTGCAGTCACAGAGAAGGCCCAGTTGCCGCTGCTGGTTCAGCTGCTCCAAGACACGTTGGCTGTGCTGGGGGAAATCCATGGCTGCAGAAAGCCAGAGCCTTCTGTGAGCAGCGGGAAAAGATGCCAGCCCAACTCTTGCTCATTGCCAAGCCAAAGGTAAGACTCACCAGGGAGATGGGGAGAATTAAAAAAGAGGCTCTTCTACCACAAAAGGGTGGTAGATGGAGTCTAGATGGCTCCAGACCTTTGCTGTAAGCCAAGGCAGCTCAGTCACTCCCAAAGCTTACTCAACAGGCAAGTTTCCCAAACCAAAAAGTGTCAACACTGCCTCCACAGCAGAATCCACACTAGGTAACGAGCTAAGGTGTCAAAACAGCAAACAAACGAATGCAAAATGATTGCTGTCCTTGTATCACAAAACAGTTCAGCATGCTTTACAAAAAACACATACATTGTTAGAAGAAAATGCAAGTGTTTAGCTCTGGGCCCTACGTCCAGGCGGCTCTCCCATCATCAGGCCTACAGCTCCTGTGGCTCCCAGGGGGGCTCTGAGCAATTTCATTGTCCACACAAGGCTGGGCTCTCTAGGGTGGGGATCTTACTCATCTCCCCCCCCCACTCCCCACTCCCCACCCCTGCTTAGTCCCTCCCTCTCATAATTTGGTTTAAGTCTGCTGCCTCCAGCAACCTCTGAGTGGTTACTCTCCCAGTAACTCCAATCCTGATCTAAGAGCCGCCTGGGCTGGCTTCCGTGCTCAGGGCTCACTTAATACCTGGAAATCCTACAACTGTCCCTAGGAAGTGCACTCAGAGATGGCCTGGTGCTCAGTCATGAACTACACAGACAGCGATGAGATAAATACCCAAAGTAGCCCATGCCAGCCCAGCCCCACTGCAGAGCCTTCAAGATCAGCATTCTCCTGGGGAAAACAAACGCAGTTTTCTTCATAGAAAAAACCCGCCTCAGAACATTTTAAAATAAAACCCGGCACTCACTAAGCGAGGCAAGTGCACAGAGCAGGCTTCGGTGCCAAGTCCAAACCCCAGTAACTGCCTGCCCTCCAGAACCCAGCTGCCCCTGGGCAGAAGAGTGACTTTGCGGCACTGTGCCCTGATGCAGCTGCTCCTGCTGCCCCCATTCTGGGCTGTCACCGGCCTACAGCCTGGAGCTGCAGTGACTGTGGAGCTGGCCACCCGAGGAGAGCCAACAGAGGCCATGCCCCTTCAAGCCAGCACAGGCACATTTACCACCCCGCGGTTTCTGCAAACTCCTCAGCATGTGCCTGCAATCTCAGCACTTAGGGAGCCGATGCAGGAGGGTGACAAGTTCCAAGCCAGCCAGTGTCACTGTCTCAAGCAGCAAGAAAATATGGGGTATGTACTTGCTGAACTAAGGGGAAATACTGAGGGGGGAGCGTGGCAGCGATCAGGCCAAGCACAAACTCAAATAGAGAGTGGGCCCTGTCCTGCCAGGCCCAAGCAGGAGCACTGCTTTTGTCCCCGCAGTGCCAACATTTACAGCTGGAAGACAGCCTGCAGCAAGAGGTGGGCAGAGAACACCCACAGCAAAGCCAATGCAGAACAGACACCTCGTAACGAAACTTTCCTCTAAGCCACTGGTTCTCAGCCTTCCTAATGCTGTGACCCTTTAATACAGTTAGTTCCTCATGTTTTGGTGACCCAAATTATAAAATTTTCATTGCTACTTCTTCATAACTGTAATTTTGCTACTGTTAGGAATCCTAGTATAAACATTTGTGTTTTCCAATGGTCTAAGGTGAACCCTTGTGAAAGAGTCATTCAACCTTAGAGGGGCCAGGACCCACAGGTTGAGAACCATATTCTAAGTCCTCAAACCCCAGGAAGAACAAACTCCCACTGTTGACCTGAAGGGAAGAGAGGGAGAATCTCAGTGCTGCTGTTCAGATCACAAGATACTAAGAGGAAGCCATGTCCAAGCCTGGGGCTAAGTGCCCTTTCTAGGATACCCAGGAGCTGAAGGGTGCATACACCAAGGCACAAAGCAGGAGGCGTGGCACCCCACACCAGGCTGATCCTAGAGCTATCTTCTAAGGTGAAAAAGCTCTGGGCAGACAAGAGTCATGGTCATCATCTCCACAGACTGCACCACCTCCTGAGTGCGGCAGGGAGCCAACACTCCATGTTTGGTTTGTCGGATGAGGAGTGGCGAGTGTGGACATGGAGCCTGCAGTCTTGGTGGAGCCCTGGCAGCCTTCCTTTGTCTGGAACAGTCACTTAGTCCTGGCCCATCGTAACCTTTTTCACTGTTCCCCTGTGTTCTGCAGCCCCCACTTGGTAGCAAACTACCCCAACTCAGGGAGTGGAACCCTCAGTGGCGTCTATTCCTTAGGGTTCTGTGAGCTGCATGTGGGGTTGGTTGTCTCCTCCACAGGGTGCTGGGCCTGGCTAACCTGGAACCTCGGAGACTTGCCTGCCTTTGCCTCCCAGGTGCGAGCAGATTAAGGGCATGCTCCATCACACCCAGCAAGTTCAAGGTTTTTAATAAAACAAATAAAAAGCAAAACATAGGTGCCAGTCACAGCAGAGGGTCCATGGTAAAGATGTGTCACTCTCAGCTTGGTTTCCTAAGGCCTGGCAGTGGGGCAGGATGGTGAGCTTCAGTGGAGATACCAGCCTGACAAAGGCACATATGGATGGGACACTAGAGGACTGGCAAATACACATCCCCTCAGTCCAAACCATTCCCGATCGGATACCCACTCTGCTCAACTCAGCAAGCCTCTACAGCAATGAAGAAAGTGCTCGTACAGTTGCTTCACCTGATGGGCATCCCAGTGCTGGGACACCACACCTGCTCACCAGCAAACTAAGCAAACAGCCAACTTCCCTGTTGCTGCCTCAGAGATGCAAGGATGAGGGAGGAATTCTCCAGGCCTCAATCCAGGGTCTGCCTCTGGCTGCCAGGGGCCCAGAGTGTCTCCAGTGGTGCGGGGGCTCACACATTCTTTACAGGGTTAGTCACACCAACTCAAATACGCCAGTGGCACGCACCCTTAGCACCCAGCAGCCGTCTGTCAGCATGAAGCAGAGACATACTCTAAGTTAATATAAGTTAATCTTTGTAGGATCAAAATCCTGCATCACAAGGTCTCTACATCCTTTCACTTGGGCACTCTGGATACGACTAGACCCGCCAGTCAAAACCATTATCCCTTCTAAATATGATCTGGAAAGTTTCTATGCCATAATTCAAGGAGGGTAGTGAGACAAAGGGAGGGCATGCAAAGCACAGCGCCACTGGGGGTGGCCTTTCTCCGCTGACAGGCACTTTACAGCAAGTGACTGTTGAACCCTGAGGGGGCACTTGTGTGAAGCCAACTGCCTGCCTGCAGCACCAGGATGCCTCAGTGGCATTGCTCCCTCCCAAAGCCAAATGGGCCTGTCAAACACTGAAACGTGATCCAGGTTATTGGCAGGCACTGACTAGCATGAGGGGTGGCACCACATCCTAGGATGGAAAACCACCTCCCTCGAGCACACACTGAGCTTTGCTGGCTCCCTAGACAGACTGGCCAGCTCTGGCTTCCACACAGAGGTCACCGCTGGGAGCCACTCACCTTTCCCGATCATCCAGAAGGACAAGTGGCTCAACAGGCCAAGGAAACAGAAGTTCACCAAGGCCAGTTCTGGGAGGTTGAGAGCTATACACCCAGCCCCACTACCAACCTGTCTCTTCAAGTAAAACCTGGCAGAGAAACACTGTCAGCAAATCTGCCCTGTGAGCACAGTGCTCCTTGTCCAGCAAATGCTTGCCTTGTAGCAAGACTATGTTTCGTCCATTTTTAGTGGTTTATCTAGCTATATAGACGTTTATAGTCTATCTCTCTATCTAGAAAGATAATCCTTCTTCCATGAATTAGAGGGGACAGTGCTGGGATCAACCCCGGGGCCTGGCACACACTTGGTGGCAAACTGCTATGCCACTGAGCTGTGTTTCCAGCTCTCCCTCTTTACATAAACATCCAGATCTGCTTGGAACATCCACATTTTTGACATTTCATCCTCTACTGACAGCGCTGCCCTGACTGAGGACCTGGCCTCCTGTACATGTCTACCAGTCCTCAATCCATACTGTTTTTTTGTAATTTGTATTATATTTAAAAAAAAATTTTTTTTTTTTTCTTGAGCTAACACAGACTATCCTTGAACTCACAACCCTCCTCCCCCACCTCCTAAGTGCTGGGATTGAAAGTATGCACTGTCAGAGCCGGCTTTCAGTTGAGGTTCTCATTTGTCCTCTGATACCCATCATGCCAGGGTGCAACACGAAGGCCCCCAGGTGCTGGAACTTTTGTTCCCTTTTGCTTCTTGAGACACAGTCATATGAGTTCAAGCTTTGAACTTGTGATGTAGCCAAGGATAACCTTGGCTCCAAAGTAGAGAAGCCAGCATCTTGATACCGCGTGGCCCAGCCTTCAGGACTACACGGAATGCCTCTTTATAACTTGCCCAGCCTGTGGTACTGTTACAGTGACACAGAACACACCAAGACCAAGATAAGCATTTGAGAAACAATTCCATGAACCTGGACGGGCAAAGGTGAGTAGAAAGGTATAGCTGCCTGATACCTGTAGTTAGGACACCTGGTGATGCCACAGCTCAAAAATCAGACTAGGCCCAGAGAGCAGCAGTTCCATGCCCCTGACTGCACTCACCTGAGGCGAAGCACTACAACCCTGAGCCTCCCCAGGCGGGCTCACCACTGATTCCACATGTAACACAGGCACTGAGTGTGTGCAGAGTCGGAGAGAAAGGACCTCTCTGAGGGGGACAATTTAAGCAAAGACCTGGAAGAAGTTCAAGAGGGAGCGGTGCCACTCTAAACCCAGGAACCTGGAACCATTATGAAGGTGCCCTCTTTCAAAGAGACCTGTGTGATGGCTGAAACAGGTGGCTGGGCAGAAGAGGCTGGGTCATCCAGGATCTCAGGATAAGCTATACTTTAGAATCAAATGCCCCCCCCCATCTCTCCCCTCCCCAGGTGCAATGACTCTTGTCTGGGCTCAGCTCTGTTATGTACCTGTAGGTGAGCCTGCTGCCTCCACTGCCTAACTGCTGGTCTTACAGGTGTGTGCCACCACACAAGATGTACGTGGCAGTGGAACCCAGGTTTCAAGCACGGTAGGCAAGCACTTTACCCATTAAGCTACACCCAGGTTTCTTTTAAATACACTTTCTTTTAAAAAGCCTTGGGAGAACTGAAAACAGAACGACAACACTCTGAAAGGGAGGGCCACTTAGCCGTTAAGGGATTGTAGGGAAGGGGGTGGAGGAGGGCAGGAAGGCCAAGCAGGGAAGGCCACAGACTCGGGGCCTCACAAGCTGGCAGCGGTGCTCCACCTAAGAGCCTAGGTTGGGCTGGAGGGAGGTGGCCCATGTCTTTAATCTTTAGCACTCAGGAGGCAGAGGCAGGCAGATCTCTTGAAATCTCTGAGTTCAAGGCCAGCCTGGTTTACACAGCAAGTTCCAGGACAGCCAAGGGTACTCAGAAACTCTGTCTTGAAAATCAAAACACAAAACAATAATATATGTTGGAGCTGACATAATTAGCTGTTGAAGCAGAAGTGGGCTGTGAGTGGGAAAAGGGGTTAGGGAAAAGCAGAGGATGATATAAAAGTTCTGTCATGAGAAGCTGGCATGGTGGTGCCATTCCCGAGAAGAGGAGACACCAGAGCCCATGGAAAATCAAAAACTCTATCAGACCAACTACAGACAAGACAGTAATAAAGGAGGAGATACTGGGAAAAAAGAAAAAGAAACAGGCCAGAATGATGGCTCAGTGGCTAAGGGTACCTGCTACTATGGCTGATGACCTGACTTCCACCCCGCAAACACACAAGGTAGGACAGAACCAGCTCCTGCCTATTATCGTCTGACCTCCACATGTACATCATAGCACACGCACACATATAAACACAAAATAAAAACATAAATGTAAATTTTTTTAAAGAAAATAATGAAGCCAGGCACAGTGGCACATGCCTATAATCCCAGCACTCAGGGAGGCAGAGGCCAGCCTGGTCTACAAAGCGAGTCCAGGATAGCCAAGGCTACACAGAGAAACCCTGTCTCAACAAAAGAATGAGAGAGCAAGAGAAAGAAAAAGAGAGACAGAGAGAAAGAAGAAGGAAAGAAAGAAAGAAAGAAACAGAAAAAGAAAGAAAGAGAATGAGGTAAGAGTGGCAAGAAATGAACCAGCAGGGACAGACTGGGGCTGACAGCCACAGAGGGGCAGCTTATCCTCCACAGTCCAGAGAAGAGCCAGCAGAGATCAGAGGCTGGCAAAGTGCTGGCTGGAGATGCCTTGGTTGGCAAAGTGCTTGCTTAGCATATACAAAGCTCTGGGTTCAATCTCCAGCAATGTACAAACTGTGAGTGTTGGTACACACCTGAAATCCTCAGCTACACAGACTTTGAGGCAAGGTTGGGCCACGTAAGGCCCTGCCTCATAAATAAATAAATAAATAAATAAAGCTAACAAAATTAAGATGTTCTCAGTTGGACTGCTGGAACCTGAAAAAAATGTTAACACTGCTAACACTGGAAGGGTTTACTCTCTGAGCCTCCCACAGAATACCACAGAATAGGGAAGCATTTCTCCCTTGAGGAGCTTAAGGCCCTGAGTGACATTCAGCACCACCCTGAGCACTTCAATGCTGAGTCACATCATGGCTGACTCATGCTCTAGAGAAAACCCACATCCTGCAGGGCATGTAGGGAAACAAACAAAGAACAGTAAAGGGCTCCTCTGAAAGGGGCGCACGGGGGTAGTTGTTAACCAAAACCTTTCTGTTTTACCACTCATAAATAAAATCCATTCAAAACTAAAGCAGAGAAAGGAAGTAAAGTGCATTGGGAAGGAGGATATTTACTCAGAGTCAGAGACCTTTTCCATGGTAAAACCTGGCTGTGGTGGAATACACCGGTAATGCCAGCATTAGGAGGCAGAGGCAGGAGGACTGCCGCTAGTGCAAGGCCAGCCTGAGCTATCTTGTGAGACTCTGTCTCAAAATAACAACAAGGAACATTTTATACAAGACCTGGTGACTAAAAACTTCTCAACAGAAAAAATTATTTCATAAGGGAAATGGAGAATTACAAAATTTTTCATAAAGAGTGTGCCACTCAAGAAGATTCTGGGAGCAGAAATCCCTGAAGGGGATCCCCCTCAGCTTCTGGCTCAGATGAGCCCGACACTGTGAAGAGCTGCCTGCCATTGCTGGGGCCACAGCTCCTAAAAGCCCGGCTACACACAGCCTTCAGCAGAGCCAGTCCTTGGTCTCTAACCTCCACTCCTTTCTGCGAAGCAGGGCTAACAATGGAGCCTTCCACTCCCTAAAGCTGCTCCTGGGCACCACCATCATGACTCAGAAAAACATGCGGGATCAGTGACGGCCAGGAGACCAGGGAGGAGCCCACTGTCCGGGAGCTCACTCTCCTCTACCAGAGGCAACACAAGGCCTCGGTGCTTGAGACTCAGCCGCCGGGCCACGCCCTTTATACAGAGCAAGGAGGCTTCATTGAGAAGACACAGTATGGCCATCCCACAGAGAAAGGGGACTAACTGCTGCTGTGGCCTGACTTCTTCTTCATTTAGAGCTGAATGACATTCCATCACACACGCGCACACACTGTTACGGCTATTACCGCCCAGCCACGCTAGATGGCATGGTGCTATAAATGAAGATACCACGCGCTCTGGCTGCAGGACGGGAAAAATCAAGCTAGACTTGAGATAAAAGCCTCCTCCCTGTTGGCTAGCCCTCATAGTGCCAGAAGGCGCTACGGGGGGAACTGTTAGCAGCAGCCCTGCTCAGCACGTCCCCATGAGTACACTATTCACTGACTGGCAGGAAGTGCCCACTGGTGTAACAGTGGCGAGTCTGTTGTGGGGTAACCAAAAACTTCCTGAATGACTTGAGATGCTTCATGGAAGGGTACTCATCATTGGTTCTGTAAACCTGGTCAAAAGCCTGTGGCCGCAGAGGTCAGAGTCTAGCAGGAAAGTTGCTGCTGCTATCTTACCAACTGGATCTGACATGCCCCTCGGATTTCCTTCTGAATACTTATGTCACTGCTCACAGATCAGGGCTGCCCTCAGAGAAGTTTCTTGGGAGTGGGCAGCAGCAACCACAGAGGCTCATAACTTGTCCAAGTGAAGAAACCATAAATGGGGTAACTCTATCACCCTTCCAAGCCTCAGGGGAGCAGAGAGGATGCAAGAGCCTGAGGAAGGGTGAGCGCTGTGGACCACGACCTGGCCCCAGCATTCCTGTACTCACAGCAGCCCTGACCACTGCGCAAGTCTGGACCCATCAATGTCCCGAGATGGAGTGAGAAGGGGCTCATGGGGTGCCACCCCTCTCTGAGAATAAGGAGCTAATGATTCCTAGGAAAGAAAAAAAGTGTCTATGTTCCTACAAATAACTCCTCGTCCACGCTCCTATACGCAACCTTAGTTAAACTCACTGGGTTAAAGAGAGAGGAGATGGCAGCTGGAGAGATGGCTCAGAGGTTAAGAGCACTAGCCACTCTTCCAGAGGTCCTGAGTTCAATTTCCTGCACCCACTTGGTGGCTCACAACCATCCATAATGGGATCTGGTGCCCTCTTCTGGCATACAGGCATGCATATGGAGAGAGCGCTCATCTACATTAAAAAATACAGAAGTAAATAAAATTTGTAAACTTTCCCTTTTTCTAAAAAGGAAAAAAAGAGATGAGAGAAAGAGAGAGTAGAGGACATGGAAGTAAAGGAGGACTAGAGAGGAAGAAGGAAGTGTGATGGAGGAAACATGACAGATACAATATGCACATGTGTGAAGTACATTAACAAAATCATTATTATATATAATTAACGTGTGCTAAGAACATTAAGATTCTTCAAAAGAAGGAACTTAATGCTGAGCAGTGGCTCACACTTGTACTCTCAGCACACAGGGTGAAGGCCAGAGAATCAGGAGTTCAAGGCCAGTTCAGCTACATGCAATCCTGTCTCAAAAAAAAAAAAAAAAAAGTGAGACTTTGTAGACCTGGGCAGGACATGCACTCCTCACATGCTGGCCTTCCCTGGCTGCCTTCCACATTAGGCTGAGCACTAAGGTCCCTGTAGGGTTAAGCTCTAATAAAGGCTAACTGTGTGTCAGCTCATGAGCTTGCCAGACTAAAACATGCACCTCCAGTCGGACAGACGGCACAGTGACCACAAAATCAGGTGCTCCACCAGCACTTCGCATGCTGGGTTTTTACTTTAAATTCTCACTACAATATTGTTTTAGGACTGCAACAGGATCAGGCCACGGTGATGCACATGCTTACTCCCAGTGCTTGGGACGCTGAGGCAGGAGGACCAAGTTCAAGGTCAGTCCGGCCACTGAGCAAAAATCCTGTCTCAAAAGCAAAAACCAGGAGCTGGCAGTGGTGGTGCACGCCTTTAATCCCAGCGCTCTGGAGGCAGGAAGATTCCTGGAGGACAGCCTGGTCTACAGAGTAGTTCTAGGACAGACAGGGCTACACAGAGAAACCCTGTCTTGGAAAAAAAATTTTTTTAATTAATTAATTATTGAAAAAAAAAAAAAAAAAGACAACTGAAGCCAGTGAAGGCAAGACCCATCTCAGCAATGTTAAGTGTATCTACATGTGTATGTGTTGGTATAATGTTCTTTTGAAATGTAGACACCTTACCCTTGTTCATTCAAATGCTGTTTTCTCTCTCCCACTATCTGGTTTCAATCCTGACATTGCATTGTGATACTTATTCTAAGCATCACCTGTCTCAAATTTGTGTAAACATGCCACTATTTGTTTTCCAATTTGTCAATTAAAACAACCAGCCATGATGTTCAGCAAGAAGATAGGGTGGGCATCCTGGTTCAGAGTGGGAGGAGAGGAAGCAGGAGGAGTAGGAGGGAGAGGGGAGGAGCTGGAGGAGAGGGAGGAGTAGGAGGGTGAGGAAGAGCAGAAGCTGGGAGAGCAGAGGCTGGAGGAGAGGTCTTGAAACAACGTGGAGAGATGGACCAGACCTAAGATATCACTAAAAGCAAGTAAAATGGGTAAAATCTAAATGGTAGGAAACTACTTGAGCTTGGAGGTTTAGGATGGAATAACTATTACCCAGCACTGTGTTCTAGGTAACTAAATCCTAGTCTCTGTGTGGTGATTTGGTTATACAGCTGTTTAGAATTAACCAAAGCCTTACTAAAAGATATATCAATAGTAAATATTAATAGTTTATTACAACAGGTAGAGAACAAGTTCAAAGCTTCTAAGAAAAAGATCTCAACAATTTAAAACTGTATTTATTGTATTATATCTGTTTGTGTGTCAGAAGGAGGAAGTTCTCTTCCCTCCACTGTGTTCCAGGGTCAAACTCTGACTGTCAGACTTGTGGTGAGCCCCTACCCCACCTTTTTTTTGAGATGGGGTCTCATACTGCCCTTCAACTCAATACATAGCCAAGGATGATCTTGAACTTCTGATCCTCCTGCCTCCACCCTCAAATGCCGCATGCCTGGTTTAGGCAGAACTGGAGATCAAACCTGGGCCTCTGTGATTGCTCTTCATGCATGGTACCCCTGAACTACAGCACCAGCCCCATCTCTTAGTTTTCATGGCTTGTCATAATAAGCATGACTTAAAATGAAGATCAGACCATGCCTAAACAGATACCAAGAGTGACCAAGTGATTCAAGTTCGTGTGGCATGGTACACAGACGAGGACACAGGGATAAAGTCACTTGTCTGTAGATACTGAATAGATGTCACAGTTTCTGCTGACATGGCACATGAAAGGAGTATCGGGTTTGATAAGTGACACCAAGACAATGTGCTGTGCTTACTAAAACAGAAAGAAGGAGAGCAAGCAGTCCTCGTGTCTCAGAAACGGAGCCAGTAGGGACGGATTACAGGAAAGTGGGATGTTTGGAAGGAAGATTCAAATATGTGGAAGCAGAACTCAGCAGATGGAGAAATAGCTTTACCAACATAAAGAGGGAACAGCCCCACCCCCACCCCCACCAGGTCTCATTAAACACCCCAAATGCCTGATCCTTTTGCCTCAGTTTCTCATTATTGCCCTCAGTGCTGAAATTACAGACAGGCACCACAGCCATTAGAATTTTTTTTTTTTAACTAAGAAAAAAAAAAAAAAATGCTACTTCCAGAATAAAAGACTGATGAATTACAGGAAATCTGAGAACTCTTGTCCAGCTGGAGAGACGGTCCAGTGGTGAGAAGCTCTTGCAGAGGATGTAAATTGGATTCCCAGCACCCACGTGGTGGCTCACAGCCACCTACAACTCCAGTTCCATGGACCTGATGCCCTCTTCTGACCTCTGTGGGCCACCAGGCATGCATGTGGTACAGATATACATGCTGGCAAAACACCCACACATAAAATAAAATAAGTACATCTAAAGAAAGAAAGAATTTCTTTTTATAAAGGGTGGAGGGCATCCCAGTGTAAAAAGGCAAGCCAAAAATCACAGGTGCATAGTGACATGTCTAAACAGCAAAGGATTAGTATACAGAACAAACACCACAATGTCCACAGAGGGCATTGTGGCCCAGGATGAGCACCCAGTCATCTGGGAGGAGGGTGGGTTAGTGTCATAGGACAGAGCAAAAAAAAAAAAAAAAAAACAAACTGGACTGACAAGACAGCTCAGCCTGATGACCTGAGTTCAGTCTTTGGAACCCACTCCATAATTCTGTCCTCTGACCTTCACACATGCTCTGTGGCAGGCATGTGTCTACACTCTCTCTCACACACACACTCATGTTAACAGTGAAGTTTAGAAACCTCCTAAAAAGACAAGCAAGTAGAAAAGTGAACAAAAAATTTAAACAGATGTTTCAGAAACGCTGGGAGTAAAATGATTCTCAAGTGTAAGGCTCTTGCCTCACTAAGAATCAGGAAACTGCAAATCAAAAAGTCTAATATTAGAGAGGCAAGCATGGTGATTTCGGGAGGTGGGAGGAGTAGGGACATTGCCCAATGAGCTAGACAGTGGAGCAACAATTAATGTAGACAACCCCCTAGCACTAGGGAGACAGAAGCAGGAAGATTACCATGCATTTGAGGCCAGCCTGAGCTAGACAGGCAAATCTGCGCTCCTGAGCAAGACCCTGATTTTAACACATTTTAAAGGACTCTTCTATGAGTTGAAGAAAACATTATACTGAGTTTTAAAACATATAAACTTAGCCAGTGTGGTTCCATCTCCAATGCTTCAGCCCGCCAAAATTAATGCAATGTTCTGAAACATGAAGGGCAGCTTGGAGAGTCCCTATGAGGCCTCCAGCCCTGGCTGGGCCAGAGGTGTGCTTCCTTCTCCTGGCTCTGGTGTCTGAGCTGGGGGGCAGGGGCCGGGGAATCTGTGGCAGAGACTTCCATGAGGGACAAGACAGTCTGTAAGAGTGGCATGGTGGGTAGGGACCAGCTCCACTGCTACATCTTTCAGGGCCAGAAGCTAGGCCTGTCTGATGGGCCAATGAGGCCCCGACTGCTCCTGGCCGCACCTGACTCAGCTGCCTTCTTCATCCTCTGCTTCCTTCCTGTCTTCTGTTTGTTTAGGGCTTTATTTTGTTTTGAGACAAGGTCTCTCTATGTAACCCTGGCTGGCCTGGAATTCCCTAGGAAAACTTCAAACTCACAAG
This sequence comes from Psammomys obesus, assembly GCF_907164565.1. Lineage (NCBI taxonomy): Eukaryota > Metazoa > Chordata > Mammalia > Rodentia > Muridae > Psammomys > Psammomys obesus. Next base: position 18,982,801 of record NW_026591598.1, on the reverse strand, counting down.
AGGTGAGCCTGCCCCTCCCCACAAGCTTCTGGGTTAAAAGCTTGTGCCACCAGGAAATCAGAGAAACTGCACCCAACTGGGGGTGGGGAGGAGGCTTAAGACAGGTTTCCAGATGGCAGGAATTAGGCCAAGAACCCTCTACTTAAGAGATTCCTAGCAGACTTCTCAGGGTATGTTCTCCAAGGTTCAGAAATCAACAACTTTGATTAGGAAGCTGGGGAATCCTGGGAAAAACAGACAGGCACAGCACAGTCCTGACTCTGCAGGTGACACTCAGCTAATGTCTCCCTAGGGGAAGGACAGCACCCAGATTTCCTGCCCTGTCTGGGCTTTCCTCCCACAATCCTGGCTAGCCTTTGGGGCTCTTGAGTCACCCTGCACCGTGCGGCAGGAGGCAGAGGACACCTGGTAAGTACCCATATCACACCCTATAGATCCTGTACGATTCTCAAAACACCTGTGCGCTTGGCGCTCCTTAACCCTGTTTTATAGATGGGGAAACTGAGTCTTGACAATGACACAACTGGCCCTTGGACAAAGCCCAAGACAGGGTAGCTGAGAGTCACACTTCAGGGTTCTCACTGTCCCTACCTATCTGAAGTGACATTTACCATTCCTTCAGTCTAAACTGTCCCGCCTCAGCCCAGCCCTCTGACATCAGGCAGGTGCATCCTCACACTCGTGGCCCGACGTCTAGGATGCCCTGTACATGTATGTGATGACAAGGGCCCTGCTTCTGGAATCTAGTTACGCCCAGGACCGGGTAGCACAGAGCACACTTCACTGGGAGACAAGCCTGGACACTTGGGCCCAAGCACCACAAATCTACCGCCTACTCAGTGGCCTGGGAACACACCCAGCCCACTCTCACAGCTTCACCGGACCTCCCTTGGGCGTGGCCGGGCCTGTCACTCTAGGACCGGGAGGAGGGCCTCACAGCTGGTTCTCCTCCAGCACCAGGGTATGACTCATTCTTTGCCTCCAGATTCAAGAGATGACCTACATTTGGACGCCATGTTATAAAATGCACCATTTCAAACCCCAGAACACTAAAGGGGTGCCTGAGTTTTTGAGAAGTTCCTATATAATGGCAGGACCCAAAGGAGCCAGCATGGGCCATCAGATGGATGCCTGGCTTAAGCAAAAACACACGGTCAAAGAAACCCTGTTAGATGCAACTCATGGGACAGTGGCCTGCTCAACAGCTCTAGAGGGAGTGTTTCTACACTACCTTTTTTCTGTTTTGTTTTTTCGAGACAGGGTTTCTCTCTGTAGCCTTGGCTGTCCTAGACTTGTTTTGTATACCACAGAGATCCCCCTGCCTCTGACTCCTGAGTGCTGGGATTGAAGACATGCGTCACCATACCCAGCTACACTTTTTTTTTTTTTTTAATGTATTTGTATCTTATGTGCATGGGTGTTTTGCCTGCATGTATGTCTGCGTGAAGGTGGCAGTTGCAATTGAGAGCTGCCATGTGCTTGCTGAGAATTAAACCCGAACCCTCAGGAAGAGCATTCAGTGCTCTTATCCACTGAGCCAGCTCTCCAGTTCTAGACTGTCAAGGGGTGAAGGAAAAAGAGCCACTGTATTTGGGGCTGCTTAGTTGGTGTGTTTTTTTTTGTTTTTGTTTTTTCATTGATCTTCCGTACTGGAGAGTTGAACTCAGGACGTCAGCAGACAAGGTTAACACTACCACTGAGCCAGACCTCTGCCTTGTAGGCAAAGTTTAGATTTCACCTAATTAAAGTACAATAAAAGCTGAGTACAGTGACACATGCCGCTAATCCTAGCACCCAAGGGGCACCAGTGGATCTCGGTAAGTGTGAAGCAGCAAGCTCTACATAAAAAAATCCAGGATAGCTAAGGGTAGAAAGACAGTGTCTCAAAAAAAAACAAAACAAAAAAAAAACAAAAAACACAACAACAAAACATGCCCAATAATTAATGCACTTTAGTTTTTTAGCTTTGCTGGCAAAAATTGATAAGTAGATCAGCCATGATATCTCATGGCTATCATCCTAGAACTCAGGAAGCAGAAGCAGGAGGATCACTTTAAGTTCTATGCCAGTCTGAGTAACAGAGCAAAAACCATTGAGACTCTATTCAAAAGATAAAACAAGATTTTACCAATGATGTCACAATAAAAGTATAACAAGGATTTTTGTTTTCACTATTTTTGAGACAAGAGTCTCACTGTGCAGCCCTGGCTGGCCTCAAACCAGAGATCCTCCCACTTCTGAATGCCTAAGTGCTAGGCAAAGGTGTACACCACCACACCTGACTTTACTATTAATTTAAAAGAAAAGAAACCCTGAAAAGATGATCTGACCCACGCTGAGTGTAGATAATGACCAAAAGCAACTGGTCTCCTGGCAGCTTCTGTCCTTCAGGACTATAGACATACCTCAGATCTCCAAAAAGCCAGGGGCTCTCTTTTCAGACAGTGTGAGTGTAGGAACTCCAGCTCGGCTCCCGTGCTCCAGTTCATCACCTGAATCAAAGATACCAGAGAAGAAGCTGCAGTGAGACGTGAGGGGCCTGCTAGTCCCTTGGGTGGGATCTCCCTCCCACGCAGCAAGCAGACAAAATGCAGAGCTTAGTACAGAACCCGGCAGAAGGTAAGCATGGTGAGTGGGTTATGGCCTGCTGTAGAACAGACTGTGTGCTCGGCCCAGGATATAGATGATCAGGACCCTAGGCTCCACACTCAAGAGCCCCTTCCTGAGACAGCCCTAGCCCAGTGATGATCTTGCCCGGTTTAGTGCACAACACTGATTTTCACCCCACACACTTAGGCGACCTCTGGTGGATGACAGCCATAAAATCACCACCAAATAGCTTTACCTCAATGTTTCTGATTTTTTTTTTTTTTTTTTTTTTTCAGGGTGAGGCAGCGTGTCACTCTATATTCAGGCTGGCTCAAAACTTGTGATTTAGCTCCGGCTATATTTTTATCTATCCACAATTCTGTCTTGGCCTCCCTGGTGCTGGGATTCTAGGCATATACCACCACCCCAGGTTTCACTTGATTCTTTCTCAAGCACATATTTGATTTATTTATTCTTTTTGTTTTGGTTTGGTTTTGGTTTTTCAAGACAGGATTTCTCTGTGTAGCCTTGGCTGTCCTGGACTCACTTTGTAGACCAGGCTGGCCCCAAACTCATAGCAATCCACCTGCCTCTGTCTCCCAGAGTGCTGGGATTAAAGGTGTGCACCGCCACACCCAGCCAACGAGCTTTCAGGCACATATTTCCAACTCATTAAAAACTAAACCTTTCAGCCAGTTGTGGTGGCACATGCCTTTAATCCTGGTGCTCAGGGACAAAGAGGCAGGTGGATCTCTGAGTTCTGGGCCAGCCTACTCTACAAATCAAGTTGCAGGACAGCCAGGATCTACACAAAGAAATTCTGTCTCAGAAAAACAAAACAAAACAATAAAAAAACAATACACTAAATCTTTCCTCTTGTTCAATGTCGTCCTTGTCCTGCTTCCTACCACGCTGAGCAATACCAACATCTACCAGTCAAGGACAGGGGTCAGTGCCAAGGACTTGGCTTAGCAGGTCAAAGTGCTTGGCTTGCTATACAAGCCTGACAACCTGAGTTTGATTCCTCAGAACTCACAATACAGTGTGGGCACATCTGTAATCTCAGCTCTCCCAGGGAAGAGATGCCAGGCAGATGAGAGAATCAGGTGGATACGGGCAGCTAGCCTGTGATACAGTACACAGCAGAAACAAGAGAGACCCTGACTCAACAAGGTGGAAGATGAGAACCAAAGCAAGTTGCACACACACACACACACACACACACACACACACACACACACACAAACTTTTAAAAAGAAATGGGACAATCCTAATTACTCTGCCTTCTAACTGAAGTTATCACCAAGTTTTATCTGTCTACTCTCTGCATCTAAATTTCACTCTTATACATTAGTCTCCCCCCCCTCCCCTCCCCCTCAGAGCTCCTCCTGCCTCGGCCTTTCAGTGCTGGGATTAAAGGCCTGTGACACTAAAAGCATCTAGCAATCTCTTAATTGACTCCAGGCTCACTCTTTAATCCTCTTCAACTTGCCCCGGTGATGTTTCTAGTCCACAAACCTGATTCTTAAATGCCTTCCCACTACCGCAGAAGTGTTGAACTAGGTTCGCATCTTCCCAAAAGACTTAGGCTGAGCCTGCTTCCGAGGCCTTGCCGCCTACGTCTGATGGAGGGGGAGAGGCGCTTCAGCATTCTCACAGACACCACCTTCATCTAAGATAAACTGCCCTTCTCCTGCCTCAGTCCTCTACCGATCCTTTAGGCTCAGCTTTCTGGGAGGCTGGGACTCCCTGGATTCACCTAGACTGTGTAGGACTCCCTTCCAGCAGCAGCGCAGTAATATCTGAAAAGCCTGTTTCTCTCTCCAACGTGAGTCTTGAGCTTAGAATGGTGATGACACAAATAACAGCAAGGGACTTCCCCGGCATTCACGCTCTTAACTGGAAGCATGCTAGGCCCTGGACACCCACTATTTCATGTAACCCATTAGACAATCTTAGAAGGCAGGTTTTAATATATCCCCCGCTTTTAGGGTGAGGAAACTGAGGTAGAGAGAGTCCCGGTTTGGAGCTGGAAACCCTAATCCCAATCGGGGACCTAGTCCATCGGCATCTCTTGCTCTGTCCTCAGATCTGTCAGCGGCGGGGGGTAGGGGGGAGTACGAGGGAAGAGGGATGGAAGGACGGATGAGTGTATGAATGAATGGTTTATCACGGGGAGGGATCAAGTGTCCACTCCTATTCCGCAACACATCCAGGTCGCCCTGCCAACCCCGCGCCGTCCCGCACTTCGCCCCCGCGCGGCTGCAGCACGCCCACCCGCCGCGGCCGGCGCGCGCGGGGTCAAGGGGCGGTGACAGCCCGGCGGCGGGGGCGGAGATGCCACCAGCCGCGGTGTCACCCAGCCCCGGAGGCGACTCGCGCCCCGTCGGCCGCGCGGGTGCACCGCACCCCTCCGGGGCCGCTCCCGCCGCTCCCGGCTCCCGGCCCCGCGGCGCCCTCCGCCCCAGCCTCCCCTCCCCCACACAACCGTCCGGGCGTCCCGCGGCACCGGCTCCCGCCGCCTCCGTCCTGCCTCCCGAGACTCCCCGGCCGCCGGCGCTGGCCCAGCCTCACCTGCCATGTCCCGAACCCCGCCACGGATGGAGGTGCATCACGGCCGCGAGAAGGCCGGGAACAGCACTTCACAGCAGACAAAGGGCGCCGCCATGTTAGAGCCGGGCGGAACCGACCTCGCCGGCTTCCCGGCTGTAACTTCCGTCGCTTGCGCAGCGCTCGCGCTAGGTGCGCGACGGCCGAGAGGCGCATGCGCCGAGCCCCCCGAAAGTTCGTTGGCGCACTTCTGGAGTCGTAGCCCGTTTTTAACTCTTGGTTCTCCGCTCCGGATAGATCTGCAGCGGTGCTTACTGTGTACCAAACACTATGTTAAGCTGTTTACAGTTCATTGTCTCATTCCTCACGCCACAAAACTGTGTTGTTTCTCCTCTTTTTTTTTTTTTTTTTTTTGGAAGAAGTAAAAACTTAGGTGCTAAAAGGCCTAACAGATGTGAACCTAGTTGTGAGTTCCATTATGGTTTCGGTAATATTTCCGCAGTACTGGCGACCAAATCCAGCAACTTGGACCGGGAGATGGTCCCGTGGGCAAAGTGCTGGCTATGCAAGAATGAGAACCCAAGCTCAATCTTGACAGTCACATTAACAGCCAGGAGGCTGCAGAGATAGCTCAAAAGTTAAGGGCATATTTGCTCTTGCAGAGGACTTGGCTTCAGCTGCCACATGGAAACTCCAATTTCAAGAGATCTGATGCCTTCTGCTATCTGCAGGAATTAGGCAGGCACATGGTGCGTATACATAGATGCAGGCAAAACATTCATAAGTAAATCTTAAATAGATAAAAAAAAAAAAAAAAATTTTAGCCGTGGTGCATATCTATATTCCCAGGGACTTTCTGGCCAGAAAACCTATTCAGGCTTCAGTGGAAGACCCTGTCCTGAAGGTTGGAGGTTAGTTTAGAGCTGAAGGTGTAAGTCAATGGTAAAGTACTTCCCTAGCAGGCCCGAGGACATAGAGAGGCTCCTTTCCCCGGAAAGGAACTGATACGGGAAAGTGCCCGAAGATCAGAGCTGGCAGCTGGGCTGGGTGCTGTGTACCCTCATTCTGTCATTATTAGTGCTATTTATACTTTCTTTTTTCTTGGTTCTTCCTTTTAATTTAATTTTTTAAATTTTTAAATAATTTTATGCATTCACTTGTGTCCCAGCTGTAGCCCTCTCCCTCTTGCCCTCCCAGCTATTTACAATTTCACTGAAAACTTTCAAAGAACAAAGACTTAGCCGAGTGTAGTGCACCCCTCTAATCTCAGCACTCAGGAGGCGGAGGCAGGCAGATCCCTGACTCTATGCACTAAAGATTTGTGCTGTAATTACTGTATCGGTTATACTCACAGCCTGGTCGGGCGTGTGGACGTGGAAAGAGTTGTGCTTAGGAATTGGAAATGGAGAAGACTGAGTAGAACAGATGGATCAGTTGAGTCCTGAGTCCCTAAGGACAAAATTCAGTGATACACACCCCCTCAGTAAAAGCTGTCCTCCTCCCACTGAGGACAGTTACTTTGCAAGCGGCTGCTAATTCCATGAGACTGACCCATCACCTTTCACTTTTATCCAGGTCCTGTATGAAGAGAAGATTCTAGAACATGCTTTGGAGCCAGTACTGTGTCTTACCAGAAGGAGGTGTCTTTTTGGACTTGCTTTGTAGACCAGGCTGGCCTCACACTCAGAAGCTAATCCACCTGCCTCTGCTTCCCAGAGTGCTGGGATTGAAGGCATGTGCCAGCACACCCAGCTATTTAATAAACAGGATTCTTTGTTTGTTTTTTTGAGACAGGCTCTTTCTGAGTAACCCTGGCTGTCCTGAAACTCAGATCTCTAGACCAGGTTGGCTTTGAGCTCACAGAGATCCTCCTACTGGGATAAAGGGAATGGGTTACCACACTCAGAGAGATAGAGAGTTTAAAGCCAGTTTAACTACATAAATAATATCTTAGTTTAAAAAAAATTAATGGAGAAAAAAGAAGGGTGGAGAGATGGCTCAGCAGTTTGAGAGCTGCTGTTGCAGAGGATTTGACTTCATTCCCAGTGCCCACATGGCATCTCGTAACTATCTGTGTGCCTGCGTGAATTAATAGGCAACTGCCCACAAGTGGTACACATAAACTCATGCGCACACACATACCCATAAAATAAGTAAACCTTTAAAGTGTACGGTTTAGAGGTATTAAGACCAGGCACAGGCTGGAGAGCTGGCTCAGAGGTTAAGAACACTCGCTGTTCTTCCAAAGGTCCTGAGTCCAATTCCCAGCAACCACATGGTGGCTCATAACCATCTATAGTAAGATCTGGTGTGCAGGCAGAATGTTGTATAAATAATAAATAAATCTTAAAAAAAAAAAGCAGGTACAAAGTGCTGCTGCAAAACAAATGTCTGGCCTTTCACATTGCAGAATGGCATTATTCATCAGTCATCTACAAAGTTCAGGATTGAGATCCACTTCATCATGTTACCAAAAATAAATAAATAATGGGTGATATGGTGAGGGGGAGCCTTAACTAAGTATTGATTCGTCTTAGGAATGCCTGAGTCTGGCCAGCAGGTGACAGCCTGGACGAACCTGCCTAAATCAGTACAAAGTCTCCCTAAGCCCTGTAGCCAGCTCTCAAAAATAAGCTACACCTGAGTCGTAGGACACTCAGCTTATAGCTGTCGAGTCAGCAGCCCAGGGAAAACCACCTGAGGTTTGAGGTTGGCATGAGAAGCATGAGGAGCAGTCTTTAGGGCAGAACCCTCAACCCATGAGACCTGCCATCAATTCCAGATCTTCTGACCTGAACAAAAGGGGACAGACAGCTATTATCCACCGAAACATTGACCCCTCCTCGATGTGAGGAGTCTGTGAGAAGCTTAAGAAAGGACTGTAGACCAGGCATGGTGGCTCACGCCTTTAATCCTGGCATTCAGGAGGCAGAGGCAGGTGGATCTCTGAGTTTGAACCCAGCCCGGTCTATTTTACAAAAACCCTGTATGATAACCCTGTCTCAAAAAACAAAAAAGTGACTGTGGTTGAAATAACTCAGGGTATGCTTTGGGTTTTTTCCATGTTCTGTGCAAAGCCAGAAGTGGCAGGCAGAGTCCTCACTTCTGTCTCTCTGGTTTTCCTGTTCCGCCCCACCTTTCTTTCTCATCAGGAAGAGTTTTTTCAAATTCCAGGACTCAGATTTGTATGGGGTTGTTCCATGGATTTAGATAACCAATTCTGAAAGGCCCTATCCCTCAACCAAACATGCGCTTTTATGTGGGTAGGAGCCAAAGCACAGGGTCTGAAGGTTGGTGTAGACATCTTTAGTGGGACATTCCTTCTGCTCATCAAACATGACCACTCTGCCAGGCATGGTGACACATGCCTTTACTCTCAGCACTCAGGAGGACAGCCAGGGCTACACGGAAAAACCCTGTCTGGAGGAGGAGAGGGGACAGGGCACTCCCTACTTACAGAAGAACATCACCTCTAAGCAGCTGAAGTGGAAGGTTTTTTTGTGCCCCGGGCTGACTTCTAGCAGGTGACTTGGAGGTCATAGCTTATGCCAAGCCAGGTCTGTCCACACTTCCACAATAAGCCAATTAAAAGAACCATATTAAAAGTGGGAAGCAGAGAAAGAGTTATTCAGTGTGGTCACATTAGGAAAAAGGGACAAAGATTCAGCAAACCCCTCAAGTTCATCTTTAGGGACCTGAAGTAAGATCAAAGTCTAAGTAGAAGGGCCAAGAACATGCACACATGGGAAGCTGGAGTCAAGGTGCGGTCATGTCCACCATTGATTTGTCCCTGCCTGGGTGCTAGTCTCATCTTGTCAGCTGAAATCTCCGTCAGGGAAATAGTTCACCATCTGGCTTTTGATGCCTCACACTAGTAAAACTTGAATGCTTTTTCCCATAAACCATTTTTTAAAAAAATGTATATGCATTAATGGTTTTGCCTGCATGTATGTTTGCATAAGGATTCAGATCCCCTGTATCTGCAATCACAGACAGTCGTGAGCTGCCATGTAGGTGCTGGGAACTGAACCCAGGTCCTCTAGGAAGAGCAACCAGTGCTCTTAACCTCTGAGCCATCACTCCAGCCCCCTGATAAACCATTTTAAATCACATGTTAGAATAACTTAAATCTTGAATAAGTAATTTAAAAAGCAAAAACTATTGATATAATTTACTTTTGTTTATACCAGCTAGGTATCTAAGGTCCCATATGTTTTCCATGTTTTAGATGACTATGGTAATGCCCCCTCGTTCTAACTCCATTTTGTGTTTGTTTAGACAGTTCTCACGTCTCTGCGCCAGCCTCCCAGTGGTCATGTCTGCCTTGGCAGCACTTTTGAGATTTTCATGATCTTGACCACGGCCCAGACATATTAACCACAATAAAAATAAAATAAAATAATTAAAAAAAATATAGAACTAAAAAACAAATGTCATCTTATGTCTGAAATGATTACTATGCTCTGCCAGAAATGAACATTTCACACTTACTCAGGCCTCATCTAACTTTGATGTGAGTTATGATCTTGTAGGTCTTGCCTTTAAAAGCACCATTCCAAGAGCCTGAATGACCCTAAAGCCAAGAGGAGCACCATGAAGGCTGAAGCTACTGAAAGGTATTCCATTTGGGAGACTCGATCAAGGTCCTCCCCTGTCTCTGTGGGCCAGTTGAGCAGTTTGGTGGGGGGGGGAGCCCTGAGAGTGCAGGAGTCTTTGGAGCTGAGCCCCGAAGGCATACCAGATGCACTGAAGGACGGAAGAGCCAGCTATGTTTCTGTCCTCTTCCTCCTTCGCTGCCAAGCTCTCAGCTGAAGCCAGGCGTGGTCCCAGCCCAGTGTGTCTTGCAAAGTGCTGCTGCTGACGTCACAGTTTTCTTGAAGCTTGGGAAGGGAGAAGGGTTGAACAAGTGACCAAATAAATTTAAAAAATGATGGTTTTGTGTAGTGCTGAGTGAAGAAGCTGGCCAGCTTGAGCACAGCTCTTACAGGCCTTGCCCTTTTCCTCCATTCCCTCTGCCTTGCTAAAAACCTTTAGATTACATTCCTAAAGCTAGCCACCAACATCTATTCCCTTATTTGGCCACTTCCTCCTCCTGAGGCTGAGCTGACCACCAAGATCCAGCTATCAAAGTCCAGCAATCAAATGCCCCTTTGGCTCACCTAATTAACTTGCCCAATTACAATTAAACACCTCATCTGAACACTGGGTTTCCCCTTTTACCTTTATAAACCACTGTTTGCCTATGGGCCACATCTGTCTTCTCTCTATCCAGAGGCAGCCCTTTGTCCCCCAGGGGACAAGTACCCCTTCACCCTCTCCCTTCTTTCCTTTCCCATCATTCTCTGTCTGCTGTCTTTGTCTCTTATTTTCTGCCTCTGTCCCTCTTGGGCAAATAAATCTCCCTTGGGCTGAGAACATGGTCTTGCGGGTCCTGAGCCCACAGTTGCCCTTTCTCTGAGCAGATCTGTGGCACAGTACAGAAGTGTCTTTCACTGTGCAGGGTGTGGGGAAGGGCTAGTTATACAGGTAGCATAATATGATCTGAAAACCAGAAAGAGCCAGCCCTAGGGAAGTTTTCCCTCCTTTCAGAACCCTTTCTACCCCCCAACAGAGATCTCATCCCAGAGCAAGCCATGTCAGGGCCTGCAGTGGACTGGATATTAGACTCTACCCTACCTAGTTCCCAAGGGGTAGTTCCCAAGAGACAGAGACCTTTTGGTTTTATAAAAGCTTTAAGGCACCATAACTGGACAGGTATCCACACTTTAAGCTTTTTTTTTTTTTTGCTATTTCCCAGCTACATACCCCAAGTTACTTGTCACTATTGCCTGGGCTGCTTCTGTTCCATCAGGTCAACCCTCATGGCCACGGGCTTATGGTCCGCTTTGCCCCACAGCGACTTCCTTCTCCCTGCCTTCTCCTGCCATCTCTTCTGCTTCCTCCTCTTCCTCTCTGTGGTCCCCCTCGCAGGCCCCAAGCCTGGGAACCTAACCTGCCTACTTCTCTTCTGCCCAGTTACAGGCTTCAGCAACTTTATTAACCAATCAATTTTAAATTAGGGAGAGGAAGGTTTGAACAACAAAGACTGGTGTGCAGGAGAATGTACTTTTCTGGGAGGCAACCAGATCTGGGGGGCCAGTAGTTAGCATTAGGCTACATAGCACCAGACCAACCCCCAACCAGGCCAGTTTATTAATCACTGTCACCTAGGCACAGGTACAGTCCTAGAGGTGACTGGAAGGATATAGGACAGTAGTGGGGAATATGAGGCTCAGGGAAACTATCCTCAATGGAGGGCTGGGCTGGGGTGCAGCTCAATGAGTGGGCTCCTTGCCTGGTAAGTGTTGAGCACTGAGTCTAACCCGCAGCACCAAAGAGAACAGGCACGGCGGCAGACACCTGTAATCTCAGCGCTTGAGAAATGAGGGCAGGGCCGGGAATGTAAGGTCATCATCCTCAGGTACATTCTATCTTCAAAAAGTGAGGGGAGCAGTATACAGAAATGCAGTGGAGTATCATGCCAGACATGCTGACATATGCCTGTCCTCCCAGCACTTGAGAGGTGGAAGCAGGACCACCAGGTTCAAGATCATCCTTGGCTACATACAGAATTTGAGGTCATTAGGGATGACCCTGTTTTAAGAAAGGATGAAAGACAAGGAGCTCAGTTGGAAGAAGGCTTGCCTGGCATGCATGAGCCCAGCGTTCAGAAGGTAGAGGGTCGGGGACGCAAGGTCAGCCCTGGCTACATAGGAAGTTTGAGGTTAGCCCCGAGTATCTCAAAGAAATAAAAAGAAACCAGAGGGAGGAAGGTGCTCAGACACAGCAGGCTAATGCTGCCCCCTAGGGACACGGGACAAACTGAGCTTCCTTCTCAAACCAAGCAGAAGTGGAGACAGGGGTGGAAGTGAGTTACCAAATTTTCAAGGCAAAAACTGCTATAATGTTTGCTAGTTTATTCAATGACCACGTTGTTTATTTATTTAGGGTGTTTATGGGGGGGGCAGAATTTTGCTACATAGACCTGGCTGGCCAAAATTCATGACATGAACCAGACTGCTCTCCCTCTTGGACAATCCTCCTGCCTCCACCTCCTGAGTGCTGGGACTACAGGCCTGTTGGCATGCTTGGCTATCCAACGACTTTTTAAAATCAGCAGATTCTTCATACATCAGAGAATAGAAGGTGAGCGTTCACTGTACTCCAGGGAAGAAAACAACATTCGGATCACCAGGACAAGAACCGCACCCCCTTGTTTGTTTTTGTTTTTCAAGAAACAGGGTTTCTCTTTGTAGCCCTGGCTGTCCTGGAACACACTCTGTAGACCAGGCTGGCCAGGAACTCAGAGATCCACCTGCCTCTGCCTCCCGAGTGCTGGGAGGCATTTATCTTATCAACAGAATCCAGAGGCCCACTGTGACCTGCCAAGACTTGTGTGACGGGGCCTTTCTACCTCTCCACTCTGATCTCTTCATTTTGCTATCTGTGTGTTTATTGCCAGCTTCGCCAACTAGAAGGTAATCTCCGGACCATGTTAGGCCGTGAAACCTCAAGGGTGTTTCTAAGCATCCTTTTGCCTTTATTTTCTACTCTGTGAAACAGGTACAAAATAGTGCTTCCACTGGGGTCTGGATGCAGCCCAGTGGCAAGGTATGCTAAAATGCATCACTCACAAAAAATATTAAACAGTGTTTCCTAGTGGCACACAGCTTTAACTCCAGCACTCTGGAGGCAGAGGCAGGTAGATCTTTGAATTCGAGGCCAGCCTGCTCTACAGCTTGAATTCTAGGACAGCCAGGGCTACACAGAGAAACCGTGTCCCAAAAAACAACATAAAACAACAACAACAAATGAAAAGGACTATAGAATCCTGGCCCTCTTGACTATAGGACAAGTGTAGTCCTCTTTTTTAAAACTCTATTTGGGATGTTCAGGCCTCAACCTCCCTTCCAACCTTCCAGTCCTCCTAGTAGAGAAAAGGTTAATGGGGGAGAGAGGGCCCTGTTACTTCTCCCATCTGTTTAGGGTGAGGGGTTCTTTTAGGGTCACCCCAATCTCTGTCAACAGCAAATGCAGCCAGCAGTCTCCTCCAAGACGCTGCGCCCCGAAACATTTCTCTCCGCCTCTCTGCTCCAACTGCCACAACGACCATCTCTCCAAACTGCTACAGGCTGCACACCACACCCCATACACAGAAACCAAACTTTCCATTACAGACATGGGCAGGCAGAGGGGAAGCCTAGGGGCCAGACATTAGCTCAGGCCAAGGAAAGAGATGGTTTGGACTAGGTATGAAATGACAGTGTAATACAAAAGACTCATGTTTACTGGGTACACTCTGCCCTCTTCCTGCTGGGCATCTCTGAGTTAGAACAGAGAGGGCTACTTGGGGGCGGGGCGGGGTGGAGCGGGGTGGTCCAGGGCTGCACATCTCCCTCCCACCAGCAGGTGTCGTCCTATCACCAGCTGGACTGCATTTTCCAAACGCAAAGCTTTCATTCTCTCTCCCCACCTCAGTGCAGAGTAATGAGTGTTTACGCTGCGTGGCGACTTTTCTGAATTTGACCGCTTGGAGAAAGTTCGGGACTCAGGCACTGTTCTGGTGCTCAGAACAGGAAGCTGTCGCTGTAGCTACTGGCTAAGAGGCTTGTACGGGTGGCATGCCACCTCAGGCCACTCCAATTCCGTCTGTGCATAGACATGACTTTTACTGCCATTTTACGAATGAGGAAACTGAAGCCAGAGAAGGCGAACTCTTTGCCGTGTTCACCAATTATTAAGAAGGATGAAAGAACAAAAGGAGAAAGGAAGGGAACTGGGGAGGGGGAATAGAGAGGGAAGAGGAGGCAGGGACAGAGGAAGACCAGAATGCCAGAGGACCAGAGAGGGAGGGAGGAAGGAGGAAGGAGGAAGGACAAAGAGGAGGAAGGGGAGAAGCAGGTCGGTTTGCAGCCCTTCTTTCTCCCTCTGGCTCCCGGGATGGGGGCACTGGTGGTATGCTGGGATTCCAGGAGACCCCTTTCCATGGCTCCCAGACTCCCACTGTTCCTAGTTCCTACCTCTGCCTGCTGCAGTCAGATGCTCAGTGAACCCCCATCCTCAGAGACAAAGTTTCTGTCCTTGAACTTCAGTCCAGCTGACACAGATCACTGAGCTCCTAAGACATTTTTGGTCTCAGAATAGAGCCTGGGTGAATGGGATTGGGTCCTCATTCAGAAGGGCACCCCAGAAATTCTCACCGAGGGTGACACAGCAGCAGTTAAAGCCCATTAAGGAAAAACTAATTCCTTCTGGATGAAATCTCTGGCCCTGGTGGAGACCTACCATTCCGAGATACCCAAAACATAAAGGAATTAATCCAGCTGGCCAGTCAGCCACTTAGCTGAAATATGAAATATTACTTTTAGTATCTTAGTTAGGGTTTCTGTCACTGAGAAAAAAAATATATATATAGATATATATAGATACATAGATATATAGATATAGATATATAAATACATGTTCAAAAGAGGAACCTGGAGTCAGGGACTGAGGCAGAGGCTATGGAGAGGTGCAGCTTGCTGTCTTGCTCCAAGAGAGAACCAGGGCACAGTCACAATCTGAACAAAGCAAAACCAAACTGTACTCTGGACCTCTCTTCCGGAACTCCAGGCCTGTGACACCGTGCCGAGCCTCGTTGCGCTCCATGACCCCTCCATGCTGTCAAAACTGGTATCACCTGGAATACTCTTACATATTACAAAGTTTGGCTGCACCACGTGGTAGGGCTTTGGTCCCTCCTGGACCACAGCTTCAGTATGCTGACCCCAGATCTCATCTCAGTGGAGCTGCTCTTCTAACTTACTTCTAACTGGCTTCTTCAGCCCCAGCGGGCCAGTATTAATTGTGCCAGCAAAGCAAAGGTTTCATGTGGTATTTCTTGTTTTGGGACAGTGTCTCATCCCTGGACTGTCCTGGAACTCACAGAGCTCCACCTGCCTCTGCCTCCAAGTGCTGGGATTTAAAGATGTGCACCACCACGCCCAGTATTTTAGCGGTTCTTAATTCAAAACTTCCCTTTGCAGCTCCACAAGCCAGGCCTCCATCTGCTGACTCTGTGTCTGCATTTCTCTCAACACCTTCGAAGCTCCCACAGAACAGCCTGCTGAGTGCTGAGCATTCCATGGCTCTTCCAGCCCAAACTCCAGACACTCCCAAACACACACCATCAGATCTAACACAGCAGACATGGGATTTTTTTTTTTTTTTTTTTTTTCTTAGTTGGGGTTTATATTCCTGTTAAAAAACACCATAACTGCTGGGTGGTGGTTGCGCACACCTGTGATCCCAGCATTTAGGAGGTAGGCAGGACAGAGGCAGGCAGATCTCTGTGAGTTCGAGGCTGGCCTGTTCTACAAAGCAGGTTCCAGGACAGCCAGGATTGGAGAGAAACTCTGTCTAGGAAAACAAACAAGCAAAGAAACAATAACCAAAAGTAACTTGGAGAGGAAAAGCTTTATGCCATCTTGTAGTCCATTATCCAGGAGAGTTGGGGCGGGAGGCCTTTGAGGGGCGCTGCTACTGCCTGCCCCCCATGGCTTGCTCAGCCTGATTTCTTATGGCTCCCAGGACCACCTGCCCAGCGACGGCCCTGCCAAAGTTAGCTGGCCCTCTCATATTAATAACCAATTGAGAAAATGCGCCTCAGACTTTCGTATTGGCCAATATGATGGGGGTGTTTTCTCAACTGACATTTTTTCCCACCAAAAAATGTAATAACAAACAATTATTAGCCTAGCCCTGTAATTATTATGGTGGTATTTTCTAACCTGCTATCAAAATCAATGAGACACAGACACGTGATAGATTTTATAACTGCCTTATAACACCTTGGGTTAGGTAGATATTTCCACCTACACTGTCTCAATAACCTCCCCATCCACCTCCCAGCCCCCATCCAATGCTATCTGCCTTAACCATTCCTGTTTGCTCCATCTCCCATCCACAATCTTATAAATACCTGCTTATCCTTCATCTGGATCGCACCTTTCCTTGCCACTTTTAGAGTCCTTCCTCCTGGCCCAGGTGGGGTTTTGTTTTTGTTTTTCATGATAACCCATAGTGGCTTCCTCTCCTCCTCCTCTTCCTCCTCCTCCTCCTCCTCCTCCTCCTCCTCCTCCTATCTCAGTCCCTCCTGTGATTCTCCTGTCCCCAAGCCCAGGAACCTTAGCCACGCCCACCTCCTTCCACCCTTCGCAGTAATCAGATCTTGAGGGCCAGTAATTAGCATCATCAAGATAGAAGCATCAGACCAAGCACCAACACTCCAGCCTCAACTGCTTTTCCCCGGAGGGAAGGGCCAGTCTCCCTGATGGTCTAGGGACAGTGTGGTTATATGCAGCTGCAGACAGGACATGCACAGAGAGGTGAAGCTGCTTACACAAGGGCACGCTGCTTAGAGGCAGCAGAGCCAAGATTTCCAGACTAAGGTGGTCTGCCTCTAAAATCGACAAGGGACCCTCCCCCCTCTTTACTGAGGCTTGGTTGATCCTTTCTGTGCCAGGTTTGGGAGCGAGAGGGACAGACTGGAGACCAAATGGAGAACGCCCAGAAGGGACGCTGGTCTGGGTGATGAGAGCTGTTCCAAGGGTTGGAGTTCAAGGGGTCTTCATCCCACATCTATTACTGAGCTATGTCTATGTGAACGCTGTTACTGTGTGACTTCGGATGAACCCCCATCCCTCTCTGAGCCTGGGCCTCATCATCATATAAAAAGTTTGGACTCCAGGTGGTGGTGGTGCACGCCTTCAGTCCTAGCACTTGGGAGGCAGAGGTAGGCGGATCTCTGTGAGTTGGAGGCCAGCCTGGTCTACAGAGTAGAGTTCCAGGATAGCTAGGGGGCTACACAGAGAAACCCTGTCTTAAAAAAACAAAGCCAAAAAGCAAGCAAACAAACGAAAGAGTTCGGACTAAATCCCTGAGACATAGGTCAGGTTGGGCAAGCCAGCAGATGAGTCGGCTTCCCAGCACCAGGCATGTGCTATTTACACAGCTGAAACTCTGCTGGAGACAGTCTGCAAGGAGGGGCAAACGCCTCAGGCCCCGGACTCTGTGCTTGTCGGTTTTAGACAGGCTCTAATGTAGTAGCCCAAGCTTCAAACTACGTAGCCAAGGATAACCTTAGACTTCCAATCCTCCTGCAGTGCTGGAATTTCAGACATGCACCCTCACACTTGGAAGGCAGGCACTCTCCCAAGCTACCCCCAGCCAGGACTCTGAGACTGAACGCTTGGATCTGTCTGGCTTATGGAAGCCTTGTGGTACTCTCATCTTCTGGCGCCCAGGGCAGCACCTGGCTTGGCTTCTCCATGGATCTTCCAGAGTTCCATCTTTTCAACTTCTCTTGGCTGATATACAGGTCTTTCCCCAAAGTTAAAAGACGTAAACACCCCCCTTTCCTCTAGATTCTGCAGAGAGCTCTGGGAGAAGAAGCATGTAGGCTGACCCAACACAGAGTTTCTCCTGAGCCACAGGCAAGGGTTCAAGTCCCAGAGATGGCCCTTCCAAGCCGGACAACTTCAGATCACTTGATTGACCCCTCTGAACCTCCAACATCCTTCTTTGTGAATGACCACAGCATCCCGCTTTCAGGATTGCTGGGGTGCCTGGCACGCACTGGGCACTCAAGGAATGGGGCTCCCAAAATTGAGCTTGAGCAGTGAGCACCGGGGTACGGGGGCCAGCAGCCAGGCCTATATTTAGTCTACAAAGGGTGGGCCAGCCTTGGTGCCCCAGTGGGCGGAGCTGAGAGGAGTCTTGTGGATGACCGCCCCCGTATCCCCGCCCTCCCGGTCAGCAGGGTCACCTTGGCTGGAGTGACAGCCCAGGGCTTCCTCAGACCAGAAGAACCTGGTTTCCAGCGGCAGGAGCCTGCGCAGGGGCTGCGCCCTGCGGAGCAGCCTACTGGAAGCTGCTGCGAACCCACCTCCGGGGACAGCCCGCCTCCCAGCACGGGCTGTCGTGGTCTTTCTGCCAAGGTGAACCTGACCTCGGGTGGGGGGCGAATGAGGGAGGTTGTCAGCTCCGCCCCCCGCCCCAGCCCCGCGCCGATGAGTGTTGGGGCTGCAAATAGCCCATCGGAATCCGTGACTCACGAGGCTGGAAATACTGCGCCCCCACCTCCCCTCCCTGCTCCGACTGCGGCCGCCAAGGAAGCTGCCCTGGAGAGCAGCCTGGTACTCTCATTTCAGTAGCTTCTGGGGGCTGGGATGAGCGAAGGGACCCCCAGAACAATCCAGGCTCACAGCCACCCAGCACCCTACCCTGCGGTGGCCCTACCCTATGGTTCCAGTTGGCTGTGTCTTCGGAGCTGTGTGACCTTGGGCTAATTACTTTGCTTCTCTGGGCTTCAGAGGCCCCATCCAGAAGGACTTCCAAAGAGTGATGTCGTGGCCCTTGGCTTAGGACAGTGCAGAACACAGTGCTGGGTACAGAGTCCAGCTCAGACATTCCTCTTGAACTAAACCATGAACACGGAGGGAAGGGCAGGCGGCCAGAAGACGGGACGCTATTAGCGTCTCTGTAGGATAAAGCCAAGATGTCTGTGCGCAGCTTTGGGGAGGCAGCCTCCCTCTCCCCAAGGCATGGAAGCCTCTTAGACTTCTCTCCCCAGCCCAGAAGTCCTCTCTACCCACTCTGCCCCTCCTCCCGGGTGGAACTTCAGGTGAGGTCTCCATGAGTCTGTCATACTGTCCTTTTATTGTGTACAGGTTATAGAGACCAGATTCCCATGTGCCCCCACCCTCCCTGTGCCCAGAGCCCTGAGACAGCAGGAGACAGAGGCCCCAGGGACCCCAACCGGCTCTCTCACACCTGCTTCTACAAGTAGGAGACCTAGTTAGAGCCCAGGTCCCCCAGGGTTAAGGCTGACAAGGGTCTTTGCTCCGGATTTGGGAGGCCAGAGGGGGTCTGTGTTGGGGCCCTTCCTGTGGTCTCCCTCTGCATTGCGACATGTGAGCTGGCCATGTGGCTCTAGAGAGGAGGAATGAGGGAGACTCTCCTCAGTGCAGCGGTGGGAGGCTGAGAGCGGCTGAGGAGGTGCTGGGTTCAAAGCCGACCTTCAGGGACAGAGTCAAGTAGCCAACTGGCTCAGAGGTGCATGTCTCCCCGATGAAAATAAAGGTGCTACATCTGATTCTGGGGTGTTTTGAATTGGGCTCTAACCAGCAGGAATGGGCATTTAAGGGACAGGACAAGGGCGTGTGTATGTGTGTGTAGATTCGTGGTTAATAAGTCCTGTGCTTGCTCTCCCTTCCGAAGAGTCACCTGGGAGCCTAGAGCTCTGGTGAGAGGGAGAAGGACCTGCTCTCACCCCATCTGGCCCAAGGCACCAGCAGGTGGAGGGAGACAGGAGCCTCGTGTCACCTTAATGAACTCCACATCTAGGTACAGGCACCCTTGCCTGGCGTAAGTATCTGTTGGGAGGCCCCAGGGTGACAGGGAGCCCTGGGTTTGAGGCTTGGAGAGTTGCAAGGGGAGGTGACAGTCACGGCTATCTCTCTGGCTTCTCTGCGGCAGTCCACCAAAGCCAACAGCGCTGCTTGTGGCCAACCTCTCACATAACACTCACCAGGAGGGACCCAGGTCCCCTGCCCCGCAGAAATGCCACTGTCCTACAGATCATTTCCTCAGAGGCTCAGTCCTCATCTTGCTCCCCAGGTCTGTACCTCAACCACTGTGTTGTGAACTAAGATAGGGAGGGCCTATCTGGGTGAAGGCAAGAGGGTCTCTGGACTGCCCTGGGTGGAGAGGAGGGCCCTAGTTGGGGGTGGGGGTGGGGTGTTTGACCCACCTGGGGCCTAAGAGTATGTGGAGTGACTGGGGCCTAGGCTGAGATGTTCTGGGGGTCATTGTCAGGGGTCACGGTGACCTCAGCAGGCCAGTTGGGGAGGAGATGGGGGGAGGAGGGCCGGGGGAGGAGAGCCTCAGATTTTTATCTCCGTCCGGAAGGTCTGCTGGACGTGTTCTGTGTGGGGGTGACGCCTCGCCCGGATGGTGAGGCTGCCATCTTCCCGCAGGGCGGAGGTCACCGAGGTAGGGTCCACATCCTCTGGTAGCTGGCACTTGTGAGCAAAGGTGTTCATGACCGTGCCATCAGCTGCCAGCTGGGGAAGGAATGACAGGTTAGGAGTGGCTGCCCCAGTCCTAGCCCCGTCCTGGGTCCCGGTCACACCCACATCAAGCCGGAGTCTTTATGCCCTCTGTCCTCAGCTGCCCCCTACATGATGAGGGATTCATCTCTCAGATCTGTGGAAGATCTGGCCAGGGGCATGGGGGTGGCCAGGAGTCATGGACTATGCCGGGGGCTCAGAGGCACTCTAGGGGTCCCAAGGGAAGCTGGTGATAGATGGGGTTGGATGGAGCTCAGTAAAGGCTGTACCTCCACAGCAGTGGCTCCAAGTCTCAGCCTCTTGAGCCATGGTGGGGAGATGCCACAGCTGTGCCCTCTGGATCCCCAGACACCCTGAGTGTCCACCACCAGGGCCACCGCCCTCCCCCACAACCCAGCTAGCACATAGTGTCCAGCGGAGTCCGCCGGCTGAGTCACCCTTGGGACGTGGGACTGGCACGTGCAGCCAGCGTCCCACAGTCACAGAACCCCTGGCAGGGCTCCCCAGTGTCCCGCCTGAGTTAGGAGAGCCAGCCAGGCTTTCGGGGGGTGGGCAGGAAGACATTGGCAAATATCCTCTAAGAATCGGCATGGCCCTAAGGGCTAGGGCAGCCGCAGTCTGTGCTGGCCGGGCCATTCTCTGTGATCTAGGTACCCTGACACTCTGGATGAGGGTGACTCTGAGCTTCAGGGCTTTCTGCTCAGCCGCAAGCCCAGTGTGGAGGTAACAAGACAGGCTCATGCTTCCGGCTCTGGGATGAAAGAGAGGCAGAGGTGTGGCCAGATTGGGTGTGCCGTTGCCCCCTTTCTCTGCCTTCTGCCAGGGAGCTGTTCTTACTCCACCACGGTCGCTTCCCTCCTCCCCTCAATCACTTATGTCTCAACCACTGTGGTTCTTCTCTGCCCACATCCCAAGATCCCTCTCCCATCCCTGAAGGGTCCTCAGGTGCCGTGGCATGGACTCCCAAAGACAGGTTCTGTGAACCTTAAGTTGGAGAGGAATATGTGAAGCTCTCTGGTCAGTGAACCCACAGGGAAAGGGCTGAAGTTTGCCCTGGGTGAGTACAAACAGGGAAGGGACATTGGTCAGGGTATGAAGTCTCAAGAAGGTGACAGTGGGGGACAGAACCAGCTAGACTAGGCAGGCAGTGAAGGTGAGTGAAGGTGGGGACGCTGGGGTGTGGCAGGGGCCAGACTCACCTTCTCAGCCCGAACCTCGATGTGGTTGTTGGAGGTGGTGACAATGATGTCCTCAGGGGAGAAGTCCCTCATGTCCACTGTGAACTCATAGGCATCCCCGAGGGTCTTGATGTTGCCTTGTCCCCCGGGACGGGCTGCGGGAAGGGCTGCTAGGTAAGCCAGGCGCTGGGCAAGTCCTGAACCTGAAACCTGGGTCCCCGCTCTTGTCTTGGGGGAAATGAATGGCTCTCTCAGACGGCAGCCCCTCTCCTCACTCGTGCAGCCTACCTTGTCCCTGGTGGCGGTGGTGGTGGTGGTGTGTGTGAGCCTCACTCAGTTCAGGCTGTGTATCTTTGCATGCAAGTCCCTCCTTTAGCAATTCTACCTCGGCCTGGAAGCTCTGAGGGGCCAGCTACCTCACACCCCCAGCGCCAGCCCTCTAGGACTCCCATCAGGACGCTGGCCATATAGGACTACTGTATTCGCTGCGTCTCACCCCTAGCGTCACCATTGCCCCCAGGAGGCCCACCTGTATCATAGCCACATCTGTTCTGGTGGCCAGGCCTATCTTGGCAGCAGCCACGCGTGGCTATAACCCATTCGGCACTTATCCCTGGCAGGTAGGGTGGCCAACCTCAGCAATGGCCCACCTGAGGCTCTTCCCTCCCCTCAGAGCCTCCAGCACTTGCCTGGGAAGGACAGGGGCTCCGAGCGGGGCATCATGAAACTGCCAAAATCCTCTGAGAACATGCTCAAGGCCTTCTCCATGGGTGGGTCCTGGGCTGGAAGGGCACGAGAGGCTGAAGAGGAAGAGGAGGAGGACGAGGAAGAACGGAAGCTTCTCTCCGCTCTGAAGGCGGAGGAGGTCCGGTGGCTCATCCACAGGCAGCAGGGCCCTGTCCAGGTGGGCAGGGGCTGGGCTGGAGAACTGTGTGGGTGCTGGCCTCCAGGGAAGCGTGCCGGGGCCCCCGACTGCCAGCGCTTTATAAGGCCCGGCTGTCCCTGGGCTCAAGGCCAGCCCCTTGTCTGCTGGCTAAATTTAGGCCTCTTCATGGCCCAGAGGGGCCTGGAAATCTTCTTGGGAGAGACAGCCCTGCTGACAGCCTGACACACGAGGGCAGGGTTGCAGGGCTGAGCTCACCGCCTGGCACTCCAAGCCCAGAGCTCCAGCCCCAAGGGCCTCAGGACCCGACACGGCAGGGGGTGGATCCTGCCCTGTGCTTGCTCCAGGACTTTGTGGTTTGCTGTTCCCTCACTGGGCTGGGACACTACTCTCCTTTCAGACTGGTTCTCAGGGCCTGTGCCTCCCTTCTCAGACTCCTGAGGAGACAGGGTGCATGCAGGCGCCCTGCTGGTGAGCTCCAGGTTCAGCTCTCTCTTAGGAACGGTTGAGAAAGTGCAGGGAGGGGAGACAGAATGCATGGGTGACTCCACAGGGACCCTGATCCCCAAACTCAGAACCTTTAGCATCAAGAAAGCTGGCTGCTGGGGTTGGGCCCAGCTTCCAGGCAGGAGCAGATAATTCTATAACTCTCCTTAAAGGTCTAGAAGGCAACAGTCCACGCTACCTTGGGAGCAGAGTTAATGCCTGCCCAGGGGCACAGTAGTCACAGGTTTTCACATCCAGGGAGAGGAGAATGCCAGTGACAGGTGTCTTAGCTCTGGCTTCCAGGATGTCTCTAGGCACTGCTGTCCCTTTCCTCCTTCACTGCTCTAAAAGAGGAGCAGGCCAGTTTCTAGACCAGGAAATAGAGCCTCCTAGAAAGGGAAGGGCTGGCCCTAAGCAGACTGGAATGGCTGGGATTCCATCCAAGACGCGCCTGACCCTTGTGTCCAAGAATCTCCCTTCTTCCCACTGGCTACCAAGTAGAACCCCAGATTCCATGATGCTGAGCAGGAGGCAGAAGCCAGGCGAGGCTCTTTCAGGAGGGGCATAATCTTTCAGGAGGGGCATAATCCATCAAGCAGTTTTGGAGAACAGTTCTCCAAACCTCACCCTTTCTTCCCATATAATTGCCTCCTTCCTCTCTCCCATGAAAGCCTCTGGTTGCTCTGACGCACACAGAGCTCCTTCTGGCCAGAGTCCCCAGCACTCGGCAGTATGACATAGTCTTTATGAGTTCTGAGACCTCTCCAAGGTGCTCCCTCAACCCTGCGCCTGGGAGCATCAGCTGTCTGACCCCATTACCCTGGGAGTTCCTGAGAGTGGGGACTCTGCCCCCTGTCTCCGAGTCCACAGAGCCAAGACCAGAGGTACCTGAATTGAGAACAAGAACAGGCACAACTGGGGCCAGAGTCATGGCAGGAGCTAGAGGATCCGTCACCCCAGGTTCCTGCTGGTACTTTAGTTGCCCATCCTGGCTGAGATGGGCCTGGCAGGCTTCAGAGGGTCAGTCACCAGGACTGAGGTGAGCCGGAAAGAGGTGGGGTCAGGTGGGGGGCGACCCCCAGGGCAGCCTGCCCGGGAAACAAGAGCCACCAGCTAAAAGCAGATACGCTGTCATGGTGCTGAGGGCCTGAGTCACTGCTGCTGGGTGTCAGCTCTCTTCACTCCCCCACACCCGCCCACCATTCCCCCTCCTTCCCCCCTCCCATCCCTGAGGAGTCATCCACATAAATATTGAGTCCTGGCTTCAGTGGCCAGACAGGACCTCAAAAGGTCACCAAGGTTATTCTTCTGACACCAGACATGCTTCTCTGTCAGATCACAGAGACAGGATGAGTTTCAAGGATGATCCAGTCCATAGCTAGGTGTGGTGGCACATGCCTGTCATCCCAGGAGGATCAGGAGTTCAAGGCCAGTCCCTGCTTCATAGGAAGTTGGAGGTCATTATTCCAGAGACCCTGCTTGAAAAAATCTAAAACAAGCCAGGCATGGTAGCACACACTTTTGGCCCAGCACTGGGGAGGCAGAGGTAGGAAGATCTTTGTGAGTTTGAAGCCAGCCTGGTCTACACAGGAAGAGTTCCAGGAAAGCCAGGGCTGCACAGAGAAACCCTATCTCGGAAAAACCAACCAACCAACCAACCAACCAACCAACCAACCAACCAACCAACAAAAAACCCAATGGCCTTAAATGGCCTCTGCAAAGCGCATGGAACATCACAGGAGAGGGGATGGAAGGACAGTGGGAGTGGAAGGAGGGGCGGGAGGATGTGGTGATGGTGGCGTTCGGTCACCTGTGTACGTATGGCATGACCTCACAAACGTGAACACGCAGCAGCTGTGGCTGTCTGCACGGGGTCTGGATAAAAGAGGGACATTCAGATAGCAGGGCGGCGAGTTAGCAGGGAGGGAGTGAAGAAGATGAGAATGGAATGGATGAGAGAGGGTCACAGAGTGGGGTGAGGGGGAGCTCGGTGCCTACGACACAAGTATGAGACTCAAAACACAAGAACCTCAGCGCTGAGGAGATGGCTCAGCACTTCAGAACACTGGCTGCTGGTCCAGAGGACTAGGGCTTGGTTCCCAGCACCCACAACAGGCAGCTCATAACCACCTAAAGCTCCAGTTCCAGCGGTGCAACCCCCTCTTCTGACTTCTGTGCGCATTCCACTCATGCACCCACATGATGAGAAAGAAGATAAAACTTTTAATTTTAAAATTAAGTTTATTATTTATTAAAATTTTGTGTGTGTTTTGTCTGCATGCATACATGTGAACCACGTGCATGCTCTGTGCTCATGGAGGCCAGAGGAGGATATTGAATCCCCTGGAACTGGAGTTATGAATGGTTGTGAATTATCCATATGTTAACTTTATAAAACTGTTTCTTTCTCAGTTTGTCTCTTAATGTGGCTATCACACAAATAACTGACTTTTTTATATCTGTTTAGTAATAAGCTTCACAACACAATAACTGAGCAGTTATTACTCTATTCTTAACCCTCTAAGCTAATCTGGTGTCCTCCCAGCATACATCTCTGAGAACTTGCACTTTGCAGCTTTCCAGCTCTCTCTCCTGGTGTCTCCTCTGCACATCTGCTGTGGCTCAGTCCCCTGGTTGAATCCCCCACTTCCTCCTCTAACTCCTCCTCCCCTGGCTGGCAGGAAGTCCAGCCGTATTCTCTTCCCTGCTCAGTGACTGGCTATAAACTGCTTTTTTAGCATTTCAGGGGACAATCGGGAAGCAGTGTTTACACAACACTGAGACAGGAGATTCTCAGAATTAGGATTGCAACCATACTGGTGTGGGGGTGTGTGTGTCAGAAGTTAGCATTTGAATCACACAATAACCTTATTCTTACAGGGGCTAAAATCCAAACCGGGGTCCTCTGTAAGAACAAAAGCTCTTAACTCCTGAGTCATCTCTCCAGCCTAAAGTAATTGTGATGATTTAATAAACAATCAAACAAATAATAAATCTGACTTGGAGTTCTGAGGACCAGGAATTCTTTCCCCTCAGTTCTCTGCCCAGCCAGCCTGAAGGCCAGGTCAGGAATCCGTTTACAGAACATCCTCCTGGATGATTTTCAGGCCTGGGAGACTTGGATGAATGAGAGGCAGGCAGGCCCATGCTGCAAGGTGCACAGGACAGAAGTGAATGAGGAAGGAGCTGGGTGGCAGATCCAATCTGGCTTCGGACCGATTCTAACATAATAGATGCCTCTGCTGCTCCAGGCACTTAAGCACAACAGAAAGACCTTGAAGGAGAGGGGAAGATGGCAGGCAGGATTAGTCTACACAGCCTGGTCTACACAGGAAGAATTCTAGAAAAACCAGGGCTGCACAGAGAAACCCTGTCTCAAAAAACCAACCAACCAACAAAAAAACCCATGGCCTTAAATGGCCTCTGCAAAGCCCACGGAACATCACAGGAGAGGGGAAGGAAAGGCAGTGTGAGTGGAAGGAGGTGGGGTGTAGAAAGCCCTGACACCCTGTCTCAGCTCCCTGGTGCTCACGGCAGGGTGTGGCATGTGAGGCCAGTTGTGACACTAGTGCCAGCTAGCTGCCCAAGATCAGAGACATGTTTGGGTTGTCAACAGAACAGCTAAGCATCAGTTGACAGGTGGGTGAGGGAGGGTGGTTCTGGCGGCAGAACAGGCTCCCACCTCCTTCTACAGCACAGAAAACATACCTGCTCCTGTTCTAAAGTGTCTAGGATAGAGGCAGTCAGGAGTCTTGGATTTTAACCAGTCACCAAAGGACCATGATCTTCAGAGTGGCTGCTCTGAAAGGGGGGGGGGGGGGGGGAAATTATCCATTTGCTAGATTTTTTTTTTTTTCTTCCCCCCCTTTTTTTTTTTTTTTTTTTTTTATCTCTTCTTCCTCTTTTTTCCCCACTTTTAAATTAAATTTTTTTCACTTTACATCCTGGTTGTAGCCCCATCATTCCTCCTTCCTGTCCAGTCCTCCCTCCCTCTCTCCCCTCTCCCCTCCCCTTCTTGACACAGGGTCTCATATAGCCTGGGTTTCGATCCAATTTGCTATGTAGTGGAGGATGACCATGAATTTCTGGTTCCCCTGCCTCCACCCCCCAAGAGCTGGGATTTCAGGCATGTGGCACCACAGTGGGTTAGGAACTGAACTCGGGACTTCGCATGCTAGGCAGGCGTTGTACTAACTGAGCTGCATCACCAGCGCCCCAATCTTCTGAACGGGCCACCGAGCACACGCCCTTTATATTGTGTCCATTGCCCTGCTAAAGCCTCAGGAGCTTGGAGATGGGACAGTCTAGGCCTGAGCTCAGCCTCTGCTGTGTGACCGTGGGTAACTGAGGTGACATTTCTCTGACCTTCCACCAGGCATTACTCTAAACCACAAGGGTGCAGAGGCTGTACTGAGTTGTAGAACAGTGCTTCCAATACACGCATACTCACATATGCATGCATACACATATGCACATACATAAACACATGCACACACATGTCTACAAACACACATGTATGAATACACACATGTACACGTAACACACACAGATGCCCTCACACGTGTATACTCTACACATAAACATACACACATACACCGCACATACATATTTACAAACACACACACATGCACACAGCACACGCACACACTTCTTTGTCTTCTCCCCATGACATTTTCTCAGAGGGGTCAGCCAGAGCCACAGCTCCTAGGAAACTGGGCGTTGAGGGGAAGCTTACTGAGATTTAGGGGCTAGATGAAAATCCCATCTCCTTGCTAGGCCGTGGCTGCCGCCAGCCCTCCCAGCTCACCATTCTTGCCTTCCTCTCCACCCCTGAACAAGATGAGACTGTCAAAGCAAGCCCAGAGCTCAGTGTGCGTGCCTGGGTGTCCGGCAAACCAGGGTGGGGGTCCTGGTTCTGGCCCTTAGACTCTGGGGTCTGGGTGGTGCTGGTCTGGGGTACGTGACATTGGTAAGTGTCACCATGTCAGCTCACCTCTGTGTGATCTTGGACAAGAAGCCTCACGGTTCTGCGATGCCATTTCTTTGAAACAGGATAATGGGCCATGTCCCCGGGTTTGGGGAGGACTTAGTCATTGGGGCAGTTCTGGGCACTGCGGGCCAGCTATGGTGGCCCCATTGCTCCTAACCCAGTGTGATTTTTGTTGTCTCCTCCCCTCCCACCCTCTCCTCTCCTACTTTGAAACCCAGGCCCAGCTGAGAGTCCAGGCCCTCAGGCTCAGACCCTCACCATCCTGTGTTCAGTGGCTCCCGTCCCCAGGCTCAGACCCCAGGAGTCCCCAGGGACCTACAGCATTGGGGCAGGGTCCCTCTGCCTCGCCTTCTAGTGTGGGACAGCCTGCCCCGCCTGGCTCCCCAGTAGCTTCCTGGTCAGTCAGTCGGGGAGTTCTGACCAGTTTCTCAAGGACATTCTTAATAGCTCCCTTAACCGCAGGAGGGGAGGGAACTGGTGGAGGGCACACCTACAGAGGCTCGGAACAAAGAGACTGTGCTGGAGGAGGTCCTGCTGGGGCTTCAGCGGGTCGCTCTAACAGGTGAGGGACAGCTGGGTGCTGAGAAGGAACTTGGGCAGCATCTGCCAGGGCCAGGGCAGACATGGAGAGGGAGGGTATGGGACCATGAGGGATTTGCCCTTGAGGGTCTCCTTCAGGACTTGGGGTCTTCTGATTCCCCCGAGGAACATAACACAGAATGCTGAAAGATGGCCGTAGGGCCTCACAGATGCCCGTGGCGACCCCACAGGGCCAGGGCCATCCCTGGGCAAAATGACCACTCTGAGCAGTAAAAAGAGCGAAATGTCTCAGGAGGGTAGCAGCGGGAGTTAGAAGAGGGAGATGGTTCTGATTAGGACTTCCGGACATGGAAGGACACAATAGAAGGACCACCTTGTCGGTAAGACACGGAGGAACCTTCCATGCGCACCAAATGCCTATGGGTCATGTGGGCGCATGCTCACGCACAGTACACACACACACACACACACACACACACACACACACACGCAAGAACACAGCTTTTCCTTTTCCTTAAGGGACAGTGTACACTGGACTATTCTAGAAGCGGGCACAGGTGCACAGTGGCTCACCAAGCAACCCTCCACCTGTCTGTCATCAGGGAAACCATGGAGGAACTAGTGGCCCTGCGGGACGGCTCCTCCAGGAAGCCAGTGACTCTGCAAGAGCTCTGGGGTCCGTGTCCGCGCGTCCGCAGAAGCATCCAGGGTAAGAAGCGGGCCCCCTCCCT
This sequence comes from Psammomys obesus, assembly GCF_907164565.1. Taxonomy (NCBI): domain Eukaryota; kingdom Metazoa; phylum Chordata; class Mammalia; order Rodentia; family Muridae; genus Psammomys; species Psammomys obesus. The sequence continues at coordinate 18,953,705 of NW_026591598.1, read as the reverse complement.
CCCGGAGTCCCCACGGACCGACTCTGCCCCTAGCCCCCAGATCTACCTCCTGCTTTTGTCCGCTCCCGGATGATACCTGCAGAGTCTCTTGGGTGGCAGGAGGGAAGGATCTGTGCTCATCTTGCATCTATCTTTGTAGCCAGAGGGCAGAGTGAGCACACAGAGTGAGCAGAGTGAGCCACAGCCAGAGAGAGGGCGCTTCCAGGTGGGGCTGGCAGCTGGTGACCCGGGGTATTGCCGGATACCCCTCCCCCAGTGCAGCAGGATGCAGACCCTCCTCAAAGGCTGACTACAGCTGCAATGTCAGGCCTTTCCAATCTGCTCAGCCCCCTCTGGCCATTCCTCCATGAGTTCCCAGTGTGGGAGAAGATGGGGGGGCGAGGTCAAAGGCCTTCTTTAGGGCACAGGCGTGGTACTCAGTACCTCCACACATACCTGCCACAATCATGCTTGATCTTCCTGTGTGAAGTAGAGTCCGGCTTCATCACTTTGGACTTTGGCCCTGGGGTCCCTAGCCTGTCTTTCCCAGAAGCCTGAGCAGGCCCCAGGGAAGGAGCCCTGACCCCAGTGTCCTGCCCAGGGGGCCTGGAGTGGCTGAAAGGGCGGTTGTTCCGTGTGGGCGAGGACTGGTACTTCCTGATGGCTCTCGGGGTGCTCATGGCTCTGATCAGCTATGCCATGAACTTCGTTATCGGGCGTGTGGTCAGAGGTAAGGCCTCCCGGGCAGGCACATCGTCGCTCAGGGCGATTCCATCCCTGTACACCCTTGGGATGCCAGCTGGACTTCGAGGGACAGTGGGGTAGGGACAAGGCTGTGAGCAGCCAGGCCTGGAATTGACCCTTTCTTTGCTCTTGACTTGCATGCGGTATGTGTCTGGGCAGGCATTGTCCCCTGCTGGGCTTCTGTCACCTCACCTGCACAGAGGGTGGGGGCCTCTCTCATCTGAGTTTGGCCACACTTGTCCTTCTCTCAGCTCAAGGGTCCTTGAGGCCAGAGTGTTCTCGTCCCCTATTCACTGGGTGGTCTCCGGCTCCTTCCTAGTCCATAAGTGGACATCACGGTGTCTGTCCCGAGGGCCATAGAGGCTCTGGGTGGCTCCCTGACTGCTGGCCTTCTCCAGCGCACAAGTGGCTGTACAGGGAGATTGGTGACAGCCACCTGCTCCGGTATCTCTCCTGGACTGTGTACCCCGTGGCCCTTCTGTCCTTCTCCTCTGGCTTCTCACAGAGTATCACGCCATCCTCTGGAGGTGAGTCATGGTCACCTGGACTCTAGCCAGCCTGCCCTGTCCTGAAGCCCCCATCCTGTAGCTCTTCATTACACATCCTGTAGTACTTCTGAGGAGGGAGACAGGCAACAGTGACTCCATGTTACCGCTGGGGAAGCAGGCTTGGAGGAGCCGAACCATATATCCAAGCTACTCAGGGAGATGGGGAGAAGGGGACCAGGATCATCACCAGCTCTGTGTGACTTCCCTGGCTCCTCTGGGCCTGGAAGGAGAATTGGTTCCTATTCAGGACGGTAGCCAATGGCCAAATCCCTTAGGCCTCTGGAGCTGCCTCCAGCTACAGTCTGGGGGAATCTTGAAGGTACACCTGGCCAGGCAGTGGTGGCTCATGCCGTTAATCCCAGCACTTGGGAGACAGAAGAAGGTGGATCTTTATAAATTTGAGGCCAGCCTGGTCTACACAGAGAGAGAGTTCTAGGATAGCCAAGGCTACAACAGAGAAACCCTGATTCAAAAAAAGGTAATCTGATCCCCAGTTTCTTCCTCTGGCAGCTGTTATGAATCCTCCTCACAGGGAAGATGAGGCTGTTTTGTGGCTTTCTCCACATAGAAAATCAACAGCGGACCAAAACAATGACTCCACCCAAGTCCGGATTGATGAAACCATGAGTTTATTTGGCTTACAGAGTGTGGGGGAGGGATGAGTTAGTTACAGGAGCTTAGAGATGACACAGGCATCTGCACCAGCAAAAAGCCCAGCCCAGCGTGGGTAGCAAGTGATGAAAAGTGGGCCTTGTAGATGCTTCCGTTGCTGTCAGAACATTGCCTCTCCCCTGCAGCTGTTGCTGCTGATAAAGCCTTGGGGGAGGAACCTTGTAAATCTTGTAAGTTTGAGGAGTTTCCTGTGCCTTGTGAACTTACTTCTTGAAAGGAAAAAAAAAGTCAAGGTCTTATTATTTAGCTCTATAGGACCTGCAATTTGCTTCATACACCAGGCCAGCCTAAAACTCAGAGAGATATGCCTGCTTCTGCCTCCTGATTGCTAGGATTAAACGTGTGTGCCACCATGGCTAGCTTCTTTCTTGAATCCTAACCAGTCTCTCTTCCTGGTCTAGGAGGGAATGTTTGAATTCTGAAGAAACAGCTACACAGGAAAGGCTCCATAGGAAAGTGAGAGTGCTGTGTACACAGGGTGATAAAAGAATTGATGCAGCCAGGCTCGGTGGCTCACACCTGCAATCCCAGCACTCAGGGAGGCAGAGGCAGGGGGATCTCTGTATGTTCAAGGCCAGCCTGGGCTACAAAGCGAGTCCAGGACAACCAAGGCTGCACAGAGAAACCCTGTCTTGGGGGCGAAAAAAAAAAAAAAAGAATTAATGCAGACCCGTTCTCCCTCTGTTCTCTGCCCACCTGGACCAGGCTCCGGGATCCCAGAGGTGAAGACCATCTTGTCTGGTGTGGTCCTGGAGGATTATCTAGACATCAAGAACTTCGGGGCCAAGGTGGCGGGCCTCTCCTGCACCCTGGCAACGGGCAGTACCATCTTCCTGGGAAAAGTGGTACAGGCATGGAGGGCCGGCCTGCCATCCTGTCATCCTGCCCTGCCTTCCGTAGTCCATACCACAGCCAGCAGAGCCTTGGAGAGCCCAGTCTCAGGGGAACACATCCAGGTCCCCAGATGAGACAGAAAAATATCTTGGGATGGTGGAGGGTTAGGACAAGGATGAGATGCTGGGCCATGCCTGGGCAAGGCTTATACTTCTCTTCCCTAAGACCCTGAGAAGAAAGAGGAGGACGAGGGAGAGGTGGCAGAGGAAGGGAGGGGGAGGTAGAGGAGAGGGGAAAGAGGAAGGGTCCAGCTTCTCCAGCAAGCTCACTGCCTCTCCCTGCAGGGTCCCTTCGTGCACCTGAGTGTGATGATTGCTGCCTTCCTGGGCCGTGTGCGCACCAAGACCATCGGGGAATCTAAGGTGAGGGGTACAGGGTTGGGGCTCCCTGGGGAACAGCTGTAAAGAGCAAAGCCCAGGATGCCCGTTTTTTTCCCAGAACAAGACTAAGGAAATGGAAATGCTGGCCGCCGGAGCAGCAGTGGGCGTGGCCACGGTCTTCGCAGCCCCGGTCAGCGGTGAGAGCGCCCTCACCCTCCTGCCCTCTGGGTCCCGCCGCCAGGGGCTAGAGCCCTGTGTCCCCTAGGTGTCCTGTTCAGCATCGAGGTCATGTCCTCTCACTTCTCTGTCTGGGATTACTGGAGGGGCTTCTTCGCTGCCACCTGTGGGGCCTTCATGTTCCGTCTCCTGGCGGTCTTCAACAATGAGCAGGGTGAGCGCCAGATAGGCAACCGGTCTCCGCCCCCGCCCCCCACTTCCGGGACTCCTCCCTCCTGCTCCTCTCCTCCCTCCTTTCCCTCTCTATTTCGGCTTCCTCTTCCTTCCCTCTGATCCTCCTTCCTCTTCCCTGTCCTGCAGTGCTTCTCCACCTTCCTAATGCTGCGGCTCTTTACTACAGTTCCTCATGTTGTGGTGACCCTTGACCAGTCAGTTAGCTCGTGGCTACTTCATAGCTGTAATTTTGCTACTGTTACAAATCCTCATGTAAATATCTGACAAGCAGATCTGAAATGCGACCCACTCCCCAAGGGGTCACAGTCCTCAGGTGGAGAACGGATGTTCTAGGAGACCAGACGGGGGTCTGACCTGTGTTTCAAGCAGGGGCAAAGGGCAAGCAGTGCTGAGATTAGCCAGGTCGTGGTGCCTAGAATAGCAGGGACGTTTTGGGGTTAGGTGTGATGCTATCCCCACCCTAGCCTGGGTTATTCTGAGGCTGGGTTTGGATCCCCACTTCCTCCCTTCCCCAGAGACCATCACCTCCATCTACAAGACCAGCTTTCCAGTGGACATACCCTTTGACTTACCAGAGATCTTCTTTTTTGTCGCCCTGGGGTGAGTTGGGGTCTCAAACCCTGAAAGCCACACTCAAGCAGGCTAGGGCATGGTGCGGGTCTCAGCGCCTCCTCCGCTTCCAGGGCCATCTGCGGTGTCCTGGGCTGCGTGTACAACTACTGCCAGAGAACTTTCCTATTTTTTCTCAAGGCCAATGGGGTCACCTCCAAACTGCTGGCCACCAGGTGAGCTGGGCCCCCCCAGGGATGCATCACATCCAACCTTCCATAGTGTCCAACCCCTTTCATTGAACCCCTCTTTCCACTAACCCTCCAAAGCGCTATCGCCTCACTTGTGGTCACCTGTGAAGTCTTACAGTGCCCCCCTCACTGAGTCTCTCTGACCCCTAGATCCAGTTCCCTCCCCTAGCCCTGCCTCCTCCCCTCTCTCAGCCTCCTGCATACCCAACTATGTCCCAGGCCAGGGAAGCCAATTCCCCCATCTTGATCCTCATCTTGACCTGGCTAGATCCTTTTTGTACCAAACTCTCCTCTCATCCCCACCCTTGTCCTCACGTTGGGTCTCCTGTTCTCACTCCATCTCTTTCTTTGAGGGTGTGCGCTCAGGTGGGGGGATGGAGAGAGGGGGTTAATCTGCCAGTTTTCCTGTTGTTGTCCTTCCTCCTCCATAGTCCTTTCTTCATTGTGAACCCCAAGGCTATTGGGTAACTAGAGCTCTTCCCTTCCCCCACAGCAAACCGTTGTACTCAGCTCTGGCCGCCCTGGTCCTGGCTTCTATCACCTATCCCCCTAGTGCGGGCCGCTTCATGGCTTCCCGGGTAAGGGGCACTGAGCTGGGTGGTGGCTAGTTGTCCCCATTTGTAGTCCCTTCTGTGTGTCTTTCTTTCACCCAGTCCCCTCAAAACCCACTAAGGAATATGCCCGTAGGTAGTTTTTCAGGATCCCAGGTTGTAGCTGAGCAATGGCAGAGCCATCCTTAAGATCCCTAGCAGGGAAAGGGTAGAGTAGCCGTGGCTCAGATGGGCATCGGGACGGACGTGGGTGTGCGGACCATCTTACCACTGTCTCTGCCCCAGCTGTCCATGTCAGAGCACTTGGAGACTCTGTTTGACAACAACTCCTGGGCACTGATGACCAAGAACGCGTCCCCTCCCTGGCCAGCAGAGCCTGACCCCCGGAACCTGTGGTGGGAATGGTGTCACCCACAGGTGACTGTCTTTGGGACGCTAATCTTCTTCCTGGTCATGAAGGTGGGTCCCTTGTATGGGCAGAGCCGTGGCAAGTCCCGGGTGGAGCTTCCTAAACCAGAGCCCAGAGCATGCCTCCTACGCACAGGTCCCTGAGCTGAGCTTGGCCCACTGTGCCCTCAGATGCCCTCCCAGCCCCAATTCTTCCCCCTCTCTTCTTCCTCCTCCTTCATTTGAGAGGTGCAGTTTCACTGTGTAGCCAAGGCTTGTTAGGAATGTGTGCTCCCCTGCCTCAGCCTCCCGGGTGCTGGGTGAGTCATGACCTACTTTCCTTATTCCTTACAAAAATAGGTATGTGTGTGTGTGTGTGCACGCACACTCTGGCCCTCTTTATTCTTTGAGATGGGAATAGTTGTTCTTTCTTAACAGGCAGGCTGAAAGAGAGGAGTGGAACAAACCTAGCATGCACCTGCCCACAGTGGGTGCTTTATTGAGGCTTTATTGTCTCCCGGTTGGTGTCATCTCTAGAGCCAGATGCTGCCATGGGCCCCAGCCTGGGCACCCTTTTCTCTAGAAACCTCCCGTCCCTCCCGTATCCTTGCCTTCCTGTGTTGGTTCTAACTCCTGCCATGTGGGTACAACCTCCCTACAGTTCTGGATGCTGATTCTTGCGACCACCATCCCCATCCCAGCTGGCTACTTCATGCCCATATTTATCTATGGTAAGACTCGGGTCCTGAATGTCTGAGAGGAGCTTTGGGGCCGTGGCATCCCCATGCCATCTCCCTCCCAAGGTGGTACTGGGCACGGGGCAGGGTTTGAGGGCCTTGGGGGTCAGGTCAGCATGGTTGTTTCCTTCATCCTGAGTCTGTGGCAGGAGCTGCTGTCGGGCGCCTCTTGGGGGAAGCTCTATCTGTCGCCTTCCCAGAGGGCATCGTGGCTGGAGGAGAGGTCAATCCCATCATGCCTGGGGCCTACGCTCTGGCAGGTGAGAGGATCTTAAACCCTCTGGTGGGCAGACCTCAGGGGTTAGACTCCAACAAGGAAGTGCATGGAGTAATCACTGAACCATCCAGTGGGTCCCCCACACCTCAGTAGCCCTGTCCACTCCCTGAGCCCTCCCATCCCCCAAGCCTTCCAGCTTTCTTTCTCTTGTGTTTCTCCCCCTCCTCCCCCTGCTCTGTATCCCTTTCCTCTTGCCGTGATCAGGCACCCACAGCAGTTGTGGTATGTGCTCTTTTCGCCCTGCTGAGCCTAACCATGATCACGCTATGCCCACCTCGCCCTCCGGGTGAGCCTGGCCTGAGTCACCCACAGTGATCCTGTCCCTGCAGGTGCTGCGGCCTTCTCGGGGGCGGTGACCCACACCATCTCCACGGCGCTGCTTGCCTTCGAGCTGACTGGCCAGATTGTTCACGCGCTGCCCGTGCTGATGGCAGTGCTGGCGGCCAATGCCATCTCTCAGAGCTTCCAGCCCTCTTTCTACGATGGCACCATCATTGTCAAGAAACTGCCATACCTGCCTCGGATCCTCGGCCGCAAGATCGGGTGAGCCTCAGCCTGGGGTGATGGGGTGAGGGAGGTGGAGGGACTCCTGGGAAACCCCAGGACAGCTGACTTTGAACTGTAGGGTCATAGGGCTGATACACAGCTGCCCTCGGTTTTCAGCATCCTCAGAGCCTCATGTGCTGGGGGAAGAAGCTGGGTCTCTATCAGGCAAGGCTGACAGGAAGCGAGCACCAGATGGGAGAGGCCCGTCCCTTCCCCTCCCCTGCTCTGATGGCCTTTCTGTGACCGATGCCTCCCTCTGCCCACAGTTCCTTCCCCGTGACTGTGGATCACTTCATGAACTGCGCCCTCGCCACGCTAGCCAAGGACATGCCCCTGGAGGAAGTGATCAAGGTCGTGTTCTCCACAGATGTGACCCAGTACCCCCTGGTGGAGACTACAGGTATTCAGCAGTGGGCGAGGAGAAGGTGGCTGCCTGGGAGGAGAGCTCCCTGCTTCCTTCTAAGGCCCTGAATGTCAGCGCAGCCTGAGCAAACAGGGCCTTAGATCTGCTCCTTAATCCAAGCTCTGCAGGTGGATAGCTCTGTGGCCTAGGGCAAGTCCCTTGATTTCTCTGAGCTTTGGTTTCTTCATGGAGAAAATGAACCTAATAATCACTTACTTCTGGAGGAAGTGGGGTGACTCGTGCTTAATGAAAGATGAGAGGTGCCCAGGGTAAGAGTGCCCAGGACTGGTTCTTTGGATTCTGGGAAGCAAGCCTCATGTGCTAACACTCATGACGGGGGTCCGCCAGAAGCTTTCTCCCTGCATCCCTGAGTGCTGCCCTCCCCCCAACTTTCACTTGCCAAGAGGAAGTCACCCCTTTAAAGACAGACAGATGTTTTAGGGAGGGATCTAAGCTCTCTGGTTCGCAGAGCACACACAGTACCTAAGTGGGGAAGATGAGCTGGGGGGGGGGGGGCTGTCTGAGCCTCACTGGGGCACCTGTCCATCTGCGTGTGCCCTCTGCGCACACTCAGCCGCTGCAGCACTGTTGGTGTCTGGTGCCCATTTGCCCTCGGGCAGGCCACTGGAGCAGTGAGAGAGTGTGTGACCAAGGTCACCTAGATGCCCACATCCAGTAGGATAAAGTCAGCAGCAAGAGAAAGGGCTGTGGAGACTGCGGATATGGCTCCCTGGCTCCGTGACCGACAGTGTCCTTGTGTGGAAGATGGGGGGGGGTGGCCCCCATAGGTTCCCACCCAAACGCCAGCAGCTTTGCCTTCACTGCTGGGACAACTTCAGCATTAGGAGAGAGATCACAGCAAACACTTCAAAACAACAACAGAAACTTATTTCACATAAGGGTGGCCCTGCCAAGAGGCTTCCCCTCCTAGAACCAGGAATTGGTTTGGGCCACAGAACTCCCAAGGAGACAGGACCTGGCTCCAGATCCCTGCAGTCCACCCAAGGGATAGCCGGTTCATGAAAGGACGGAGGGGAGTCTTACTGTGTTATCTAGTTGTGTGCTGTGTCTGTCGTGCTAGGGACTGAATCCAGGCTCGGGGGTATGCTAAGCAAGTTCTCCGCCATGAAGCTACACCATTTTTTACTGACAAGGTCCTCCTCGAGGAAAACCTACCAACCCTCGAGACGTCTGTAAACTCCCTCCATGTATCCAGGCTGCTGAGGCTGGCTTAGCCCGAGCGCTCAGCAAGATCTCAGCTTATGGTGAACCTCTGGGTTCATTCTTCCGCTGACCTGACTCGGATTTTAAACAGCTGGAAGGAAAACAGGGGAGAAAGGCAGCAGATATGACACCCAGATGCCAAGAGGCTGATGTCCCCAGCTTCTGCCTCCTATAATGGAGGCCAGAATGTCCACTGGCCCAGGGGCAGCCTTGTCAATATGGAAGGTGAATGGTTTAGAGCAACAATTAACCGACCAGATCCTCAGTTTCCTCTTCCATAAACTGGGTGATAAAGATTCTAGCAGACCACATACAAGCTTGTTTGTCTCCTCAGACACAAGCATAGCCAGTGTGTTCTTGGTACATAGTAGGTGCTCAGTGAATGTGACTTCTGTGTTTATAATGTGCCCTTCCCTCTGTGCTTGTTAGAGTCTCAGATCCTAGTAGGCATTGTAAAAAGGACCCACTTGGTGCAAGCCCTTCAGACTGAGTCAGCTTCGTGGGCTCCAGGCCAGCAGGTGTGTCCTCCTGCCAGGTGTGGGGAGAGGGTGGGGTTGGTGAGCTGCTCTGTGAAGGGAGGAGACAGCTAACCTCTCAGAGGGAGTTCAGAGACCAGGATTTAGAAGCCGGTGGCTAGCCCGGGTCTCCATCGTCCTGTCCCCCTATCCCCAGACCTGTCTCCAGGACATCTTGGTTAGTGGCTGCCCCACCCAGCCAGTGACACTGCAGCTGTCCCCAGAGACCTCCCTGCATGAGGTAAAGAGTTAGAGAATGGGGGTGGGAGGTGAGGGCCTGATGGGGGAAGCTGGGTAATTAATAGTGCATCACCAGATCCCTTCCAGCAGAGGCTCCATCCAGCTCCACGTGTGGACTCTGGCGACCCCTAGTGGTCAGATTGCGCATTGCCACCTGCTCACCAGGCATGTGGGCAGAGGGGTGTCTGCCTTTCCTTTCAATCTCCCTCCAGGCACACAACCTCTTTGAGCTGCTGAACCTTCAGTTGCTGTTCGTGACGTCTCAGGGCAGAGCTGTGGGCTCCGTGTCCTGGGTGGAGGTAGGTACTGTGATCTTGAGGGTGGACAAAGGGGAGGAGGTGAGGGCACCAAATTCCTCCCAGCCAAAGCTCAAGGTCCACATAGGACTCTGATGTAACCCAGTTTCTGGATGAGCATGGCCACTGGGCCTGGGATCGCCATCGCCAGGCTGCCACTCTCTGGGTTCATTGATCCCAACTATGCTCGGGACAGGACCCTCCCTGCTCTAAACCTTACCTAGGGAGCCACGAGTGCTTAATTTAAGCCCCTGAGTCGGTGTGTCTTCACCTTCCTAATCTTTCCTCCTGCCTCCCCTCTGCTTCTCTGTCATAGCTGAAGAAAGCAATTTCAACCCTGACCAACCCGCCCACCCCCAAGTGAGTCAGCGTGGGGGTCGGCAGCCTGGCGTCCAGGGGCTCAGCGGCGCACAGTTCAGTTTCTTGGCTCAGCAAGGCATCTCTGCTCAGCCGAGAAGAGAATCATCCCCCATTAACCTCTCCCTATCCTGGAGGACCTGAGAGTAAATGAAGACAGTACATACTGTCACCAACGGGGTTGCATGCGCCTTCTGGGGTCTGCTGACAACCAAGAGCTCCCGAGAAAAATAAAACTGATGTACAGAGCCATTGCTCACCCCTCTTCTCTCTCTCTCTTTCTCTCTTCTTAAAATTTATTTATTATGTACACAGTGTTCTGCCTGCATGTCAGAAGAGGACACCAGATCTCATTATAAATGTTTGTAAGCCACCTGTGGTTGCTGGGCATTGAACTCGGGACCTTTGGAAGAGCAGACTGTGCGCTTAACCTCTGAGCCATCTCTCCAGCCCCCATCTTCTCTCTTAAGGGCACTCAGCCAGGCTTGGGCACAGGCCTGTGATCCCAGCACTCATGGAGGCAGAGGCAGGCAGAGCTCTGTGAGTTGGAGGCCAGCCTTGTTTACAAAGCAAGTCCAGGACAGCCAAGGCTACACAGAGAAACCCTGTCTCAAAAAGAAAAACTAACAAACCAAAACTGAAAAGGGTGTGCAGAGTGAGGGGAGGGCTTCCTCTCTTCGTGGCCCTTCTATACCACAGTCATCAGTGAGTCCCCTTTTTTCTATCCTGCAATTGTTCGGTCTGTCCAGATCACACACACAGAGTGGTCTATGTCCTCTAAGGACCAAGCTTCAACCTTGAGCCACGTTCTCCCTCCCCATCCTCAACTCAGGTACAGCGAAGCCAGCCTCACTCAGCTCATCCCCCTCAACAGACAGCTCCAACCTGACCACTGGGTTCTCCAGCCCTTCCGCTCAACATGGTGGGACACTTGCCCAGAGGCCATAGCCTGTGGGCTTTGTAATGTGGGCACAGGTAGCGCTCAGGGGAATGTATAAACGTAGGTCCGGGATACCCCAATACCTCAAACCACCCCATAGCTGTACCCCAACCTGTATATCTACTCAAAGCCCCTGAGCACTGAATGCCCTGTACCTCAAATGCCACACATAATCCATAGGCCTGTGCCTGCCCCACTGCCACAACCAATGAATACCTCACCTGGCTGTGCCCACATCCTGCCCTTGCCCTCCCCAAGTTCCGTGGCCCCACTTCACTTAGATTCCCTACCCACTTTCATGCCCCTCACCCTGCCATGTCCTATTCCTAGAGGACATTCCTGACCATGGTGATTTTGTCCTCAGAAAAGCCACAACCTTCATTTCCTTTCTGACCTGATTCCCACTACCACCGCAACTCACCCCAGTTTCAGAAAGGGGGTGAAAAAAGAGAACAGAAAAAAAGAGAGTGGAAGAAAGGAAGGAAGGAAGGAAGGGAGGGAGGAGGGAAGGAAGAAAGAAAGGAATGAAAACTGAGCAGTGGTGGCTCACGACTTTAATAATCCCAGCACTTGGGAAATAGAGGCAGGCAGATCTTTGTGAGTTCCAAGCCAGTCTGGTCTACAGAGCGAGATCCCAGTCAGCCAGAGCTAAAAAATAAGTCTCTGTCTCAAAAAAAAAAAAAAAAAAAAAAAAAACACAAAAAGACAGAGACTGAGGAAGACACTTGATATGTCTGCCCACACATGCGTGTGCGCACTGACACACTCCCATGCACACACATGAAGACATGAAAAAGTAAAAGAAGCCTGCATACACAGCAGGCACGGAGGTAGAGTGCTTGTCTAGCATAATTAAGAACCTGGATTCAGTCCCCTGTACTGCTCCACTGAAAACAGGAAGAAGAGGAAGAAGAAGAAGAGGAAGAAGAAGAGGAAGAAAAAGAAGAAGAAGAGGAGGAGGAGGAGGAGGAGGAGGAGGAGGAGGAAGAAGAAACAGGTTTTTTTTTCTTTTGGAACATATACAATTTACCCTTGTTCATTCAGATGCTGATTTCTCTCCCCCACTAGCTGGTTTCTATCTGGACATTGCATTGTGATGTTTATTCTAAGCATCACCTGTCTCAAGTTTGTGCAAACATGCCACCATTTGTTCTCTGTATTGTCAATTACAACAACCAGCCGCATTGCTGAGCAAGGGAGAGGATAGATGGGACATTCTGGTCCGGAATGGGAGGAAGAGGAAGGAAGCAGGAGAGAGGAGGAAGAGAATCCGTGGAGAAATGAACCGGACCTAAGATATCACTAAAAGCAAGTATAATGGGTTAATCTGAATGGCAGGAAAATATTCGGCTTGGAGGTTTAGGATGGAGTAACTATTGCCCAGCATTGTGTTCTAGGTTAATTAAATAAATCCCTGTCTCTTTGTGGTGATTTGATTTACAGCTGTTCAGGATTAACCGCTGCTTAACTAAAAGATATATCAATAGTAAATATTAATACAATACAACACACTTAAACTTATTCAGAGGGAAACCAACCACATTCATGAATCTGCAAATAATAATTAAAGAAAAAGCTAGCAAAATATTTTTTTTAAATAAATTGAGACATGATGGTGCATGTCTTTAATCCCAGCGCTCCACAGGCAACATCAGGTAGATCTGAGTTCAAGGCTAGCCTGCTCTACAGAACAAGGCCCAGGACAGCATGGTTACACAGAGAATGGAGCAATCTTTATGATGGAAATCAGAAAACACCAATGAAAGATGTTGAAGAGAAACCCTCTGAATGGAGACATCCCATATTCATGGGATGAAAGAATTAATTTGTCACAATATCCATATTACTAATCTATAGATTCGATTCAATTTTCTATTGAAATACCAATGACATCTTTCACAGAACAGAAAAGGATGCTCCAGGGATGGAGATGGCTCAGGAGTTAAGAGCCCTCACTGCTCCTGCAGAGGATCTGAGTTTGGTCCCAGTAACCAGCTGTGTCATAACTGCCTGTAACGCCAGCTCTAAGGGATCTGATGACCTCTTTTGGCCTCCAGGGGAACTTGTGCTTGCATACACATAATTAAAAATAAAGAGCCAGGAGGCAGAGGCGGGCAGATCTTTGCGAGTTCTAGGCCAGCCTGCTGTACAAAGTGAGTCCAAGGGAACTGGAAGGATGGCTCAGTGTTAAGAGCACTGGCTACTCTTTCAGAGGTCCTGATTCAATTCCCAGCAACAACAAGGTAGCTCACAACAGTCTGTAATGGGATCTGATTCCCTCTTCTGGTGTGCATATACATAAAATAAAGATATTAAATTAAAAAAGAAAACAAAGGGACTGGAAAGATGGTTCAGTGGTTAAGAGCACTGGCTGCTCTTCCAGAGGTCCTGAGTTCAATTCCCAGCAACCACATGGTGGCTCCCAACCATCTATAATGAGATCTGGTGCCCTCTTCTGGTGTGCAGGTGTACATGCAGGCAGAACATTGTATACATAATAAACAAATCTTAAAAAAAAGAAAACAAAGTGAGTCCAGGACAGCCAAGGCTACACAGAAACCCTGTCTCAAAAAGTCGAAAAAGTAAAAAGAAAGTATACCTCATACAAAAATAAAAGTATGAACACACACAATTAAAAATACAGTAATAATTCCCCCAGTTTGTACAGGGTTTCTCTGTTTATCCCTGGTCATCCTGGAACTCACTCTGTAGACTAGGCTACAGAGTGGTCTCCAATTCAGAGATCCACTTGCCTCTGCCTCCTGAGTCCTGGGATTAAAGCTGTGTGCCACCATCACCTGGCAAAAGTTTTTGTTGTTGTTGTTGTGTTTTGAGGGAAAAATACTCTAAAGTTTAATAGACCCTCAAAATGAAAGGAATTCTGATCAGAGAATGAAAAGATTAAGGGATTTTAACACTTGATCTCAAATGACAGACATGCAACTGAAGTTGCATGGTTCTAGCATAAAAATGACCATATGGCTGGGCAGTGGTGGCACATGGCTTTAATCCCAGCACTCGGGAGGCAGAAGCAGGTGGATCTCTGAGTTCGAGGTCAGCCTGGTCTACAGAGTGAGCTCCAGGACAGGCAAGGCTACAGAGAAACCCTGTCTCGAAAAACCAAAACCAAAACAAACAAAAACACTGTGTGGACTGCTGGGCTATGGAGAGAAACCAGAAGCCAACCCATGCATTCATAGCCAGTTGATTAATGACAAAGGTACATTGAAGAAGGGTCTTGGCCATAAATGGAGTCTTCAGTTGCAACTGACACCCCAGGATTGAAGAGGTCATTGAGAGAAGCTGAGCCTTGGTGGCAGGGTCAGAGACCTCAAGGAGAGACCAGAAGGTCATTGGTGAAGCCTCCTGTGGAGAACCCATTATACTGAGACTCAAGGGCCAGGGCCGTGGGACACCTGTCAAGGACAGTGGCAGAGCTGGAGAAGAGAAGCTGCCCAAAGCCCATGGAGTCCAGAAGACCATGAGTCGGAGACATCAGAGGAGCTAGTCATACTTCTGGACTTTGATTTGATTGTATTCTGGTCCTTCCCTCATGTAACAAGATGTAACTTACTTATGATTTTACAGGAACCCATTGGTTATTTTATAGAGACCAAACTTTTAGAGTGTTTAATTTTTTTTTTAAACAATGGGATTAAAAAAAAAAAGATATACTAACATTTTGTATTGGAATATCAGCATGGGATCTTGGAGTTAAATAAGAAAGAAAAGTTTATGGTTTAATAATGATGTTAGTTTTTCCATTTTGTTTTGGTTTGGTTTGGCTTTTTGAGACAGGGTTTCTCTGTGTAACAGCCCTGGCTGTCCTGGAAATCACTTTGTAGCCGGGAACTCAAAGAGATCTACCATGCCCAGCAGCAATGGTTAGTTTTTAATCAACTTGATACAAACTAGAGTTATCTGAGAAAGGGGAAATTCTTTTTTGTTTATTTTTTGTCTTTGTTTGGCTTTCTGTGTGTGTAGCCTTGGCTATCCTGGAACTCTGCAGCCCAGGCTAGCCTCACAGAGATCCTCCTGCCTCTGCCTCCTGAGTACTGGGATTACAGGTGTACAGGTTTGGAAGAGGGAAATTCAATTAAAAATAAAGTTCTCCAATCAGGTAGGCCTGTAGGTAAGTCTCTGTGGCATTTTCCGTCCACGGTAAAGGTCTGTACCTGCCCGGGCTCCTCAGAAGCGGGCATCTGCCCCTCTTCCCACTTCCTGTTCATTGGTTACAGAAGCCGCACTTTCTGGACCTCAGGGATCCTCCATCCCTGCCATCACTTTCCACAGGCTCCTCCCACTCTCCCGTCATGCTCAGCGGAGCTCCTGGGCCGGTCCTCAGGATTCCCCTATGTGGATGCCCAGCCTCTCACTTTAATGTCGTTGGTGTGGCCCGGGGGACATGACTGCACGGATTGTAGGCTTCACACACTCCGTGCTCTTGGGCTACAAGTGATTTATTTATTTTTAAAGGATATCTATTTGCCTTCGTGTGCATGTGTGTATGTACACGCGTGTGCCAGGGTCACACGCGTGGAAGGTAGAGGACAACCGTCAGGCAGGACTCAGTTCTTTCATTACCCTTATTCATTTGTTAAAATGTACATTGTGTGTGAGTGTGTGTGCGCGTGTGTGAATAGGATCCTCTGGACCTGGACATGCAGGAGGTTGTAACCTACCTGATATGTATCCGTGTGTGTCAGGGGTAGGGGTGAGGGTGGAGCAGAGGAGGTCCTCAGATCTGGAGCTGGAGCTACAAGCAGTTGCAGGAACGGAATTTGGGTCTTCTGCAAGAGCAACAAACACTCCTAACCACCGAGCCATTTCTCCAGCTCCCCTCGCCACCCCCCAAGCCCGCACCAACTGATTTTAAAAACTCTTTCTGTTGGTGGGTAGAGTGCCCACGCCTGTAATCCCAGTGCTTAGGGAGCAAAAGCAGGAGAATTTGGGGTCTGACACCAGCCTGGGCTACACAGTGAGACGCTGTATCAAAAGCTCAGGGCTGGCAACGCAGCTAAACCAGACCTTAAGGCCTAACCTAGGCTGCCTGCGGCCTCCCATGTTCTCTCGCTAGCCCCTTAAAAAGATATAAGAATAATAATAACAAACAGCTTCTTAGTTTATTCTAACCTTTAAATTATTATTTATTTATTTGTTTGTTTGTTTGTTTGTTTTTTGCGATGGCCTCTTGCTGTATTGCTCAAACTGATCTGCAACTCTGGGCTTCAAGAAATGCCCCTGCCTCAGCCTCCGGAGTGGCTGACGGTACCGGTGTGTTTCAACGTGCCAGATGGCTTCTGTGATCTCGAACAGGAAGAGCCACCGTTCCACCACGTCATTTCTTTCAGGCAGGGTATCTGGCCGTCCTCCTGGGTCTTGGAAACTCTGAGTTGTTTTGGGGCGTGCCCAGCTCCCAGGAAGGGGCACCCAGGAAGACCCCCCTCCCCTGCTCCGTGCTCTGACACCATCGCCTGCTGCTCCTCTCCTCTCCGATCTGCATCTCTTTGCAATGCCCAGTGAAGAGATCACCTCCCAGGCTCGGCTACAGCAGAGGAGACGGCCCACGCCCTGCGTGTTCTTCAGCTCCTACTTCAGACCTGGACCCCAGGAACCCCCAGAGCCCTGCAACACAGATGGGGGCCCCTCTGCCCAGCTCTCCCATGTGGGATGCCCCTTCCTCACCCTCAGAAGCAGTGTCCTTCGTGCTCTGCTGGCTGGGGTAGTTCTGGTTGGTTTGTCTGGAACATTCTCAGTGATCACGGTAAACTCGAGCCTGGGAGGGGGGGAGGGTGTTGATTGGTGGAATGCACACCTGTCCCGGTGACTGGTGATGCAAACAAAGAGGCTGTGTTAGAGGAGCTCCAGGCAGGACCTCTGCAGGGTGGACCGAGAGGTAAGGGGCTGAGGGGGCTGAGGAAGCTGTGGACTTGAACTTGGGTGGGGCCTGCCAGGATCAGGGCAGACTGGGAGGGTGCAGACAGGAGCAGTGACAGAAACCCATCACTTTCCAAGGACCTCTTTCTGGGCCTGGGGCTTCTTGTTTCCTGGGCTGAGGAATACAGGGTACTGGGGAATCTGAGGGATGGATATGGGACATGAGCACTGTCCATGAGGACCAAGTGGCAGGATCATTCCTGAGCTCAGGGCTGCTCTGAGCAGCTTAGAGTCCTAGAAGGGAGGCAGCAAGGAGCCCCAGCAGGGAAGAGCTTCTGAAAGGAAGTAGGATCCTGTCCCCATCCCCCATCTGCTTCTGGACATGGATGGGATTTAGGAGTCCCACTCCACACCTACAGGGCACAGGCACCCCCTAGGTAACAGAAGCCTTTGTAGAGAGAGCACACAGAGAACACTGAACCTTCCTGATAACACCCTACACACCAGCAGCCCCCACCCACCCAAGGGCACGGGGCTCTGCCTTCAGTTCCGAAGGTGGGGTATCGGGAGAACCTAGAAGTGGGACACAGGCACAGAGTGGCTGTCACCGACAAGTCGTTCACCCGTCATCACAGAGGATGGAAGAGCTGGTGGGCCTGCGTGAGGGCTCCTCCGGGAAGCCAGTGACTCTGCAAGAGCTGTGGGGTCCATGTCCACGCGTCCGGCGAGGCATCAGAGGTGGGAGCCGGCTCCCCTCCCTTTCCCCCTTGCCCATGAAGTCCCCTTGGGGCATCCCTGACCCTAGCTCTGAGATCATTCTCTTCACTTTTGTCTGCCAGCCTAGAACCTGACCATCCTTACTGTTAGGGGCCAGAGAAAGCAGGGACCCCAGAAAGTGGCAGAGCGCAGGCCCAGGGTCTGAGGTCCATAGACAGAGAAGGCCAGCTTCCAGGCTGGGCTGGCAGCCAGCAGCCAAGGGCATAGCTAGGGGCCTGAAGTGCAGATGGTCTGTAGACCCTGGGACGACACTGGGTCCTTGCTGCCCTTCATGGTTGTTAAGTCTCAGGTGCCGATGAGATGTTAGTGAGGCGGGTAGTGGCAGGCCCCCCATTCTCCCCTGCCACCTTGACCAGCCTTCTGTAAGGCCCCAGTATGAGCTGAAGTGGAGGAATACCCTCCTGCCACCCACCGTGTGACTATTTCACTTTCAGTACTTTGCAGATCCTTGCTCAGCCCCTTGCATGAGGCAGAGCCCCTGCTCACCACCCCAGACCCCAGATCTGTGCCCCTAGCTTACTGTCGCTACCCAGAGCCTCAGCAGCCCCCTGCCCAGGGAAGGCGCTCTGACCCCAGTGTCCTGCCCAGGGGGCTTGGAGTGGCTGAAAGAGCGGCTGTTCCGTGTGGGCGAGGACTGGTACTTCCTGATGGCTCTCGGGGTGCTCATGGCTCTGATCAGCTATGCCATGAACTTCGCTATCGGGCGTGTGGTCAGAGGTAAGGCCTCCTCAGCTCGCACATCGCTCAGGGCTGTGGGATTCCTGTACACGCTTGGGATGCCAGCTGGGCTGCCGGGGGCAGTGGGACAGGTTGGGGTGGGGCTGTGTGTAGCCAGGCCTGGAGCTGGTGCTGGCTTCGTATGTCACCAGCTGTGTGACCCTGGCAAGGTCCCTTCCCCTCTCTGGGCCTCAGTCATCTCATTTGCACAGGGAGGGAGAGACCCTGAAGGCTTGTAGGAGGCTCTACTCATGGTTACTGCCCCCATCTTTTTCTCCCTCCATGCTGTCTGCTCAGCGGGCACTCCTCTTCTTCTGGACACTTGGCTGCATGGTGAGGCTCCACAGTCTCATCGAGTC
This sequence comes from Psammomys obesus, assembly GCF_907164565.1. NCBI lineage: Eukaryota > Metazoa > Chordata > Mammalia > Rodentia > Muridae > Psammomys > Psammomys obesus. Next base: position 18,935,134 of record NW_026591598.1, on the reverse strand, counting down.
CTCACCAGGCCACCTTTGGTCTTTCAGGGACCTGGGGTTGGGGAGAGTTTGGGGAGGCACCATCACTGGCTACTGGATAGACGGGAAACTGAGGTTGTTAAGCCATTTAGCTGAAGTCCCTCAAGTAGGAACTGGAAAACTGAGATGTGGACCTAGGGCCTGACCACCCGCCTCTCTCTGGGTGGCTGGCTCTGGGCTTCTTCTTGGTCTGTGTCTGCCCTGAGGGCCGTAGAGGCTCTGGGTGGCTCCCTGACTGCTGGTCTTCTCCAGCGCACAAGTGGCTGTACAGGGAGGTTGGCGATGGCCACCTGCTCCGGTATCTCTCCTGGACTGTGTACCCCGTGGCCCTTCTGTCCTTCTCCTCTGGCTTCTCCCAGAGCATCACACCTTTCTCTGGAGGTGAGTTGTGGTCCCTGGCCCACCTGCCTGCCTTGTCCTGAAGCCCCTACGGGTCCAAATCTTTACACATCCTGTAGTACTTCTGAGAAGGGAGACAGACAACAGTGACCCCATATTGGCACTGAGGAAGCAGGCTTGGAGGAGCTGAGCCACATAGCCAAGGTCACACAGGGAGAGGGATAGCAAATGGCTTTCCTAGGCTCCTCTGAGCTACTAAAAAAGATTAGAGGCTGGCCACCTACACGGGCACAGCCAATAATGTCAGGGCTGGGCTGAGGAAGTGGGAGGGCTCCCAGGCCTAAGAGCAACCTCCAGCCGAGGTCTAAGGGGATCTTCCAGGTGTCTCTGGTGATGGCCTGATAATTCCCAGGGGTCCCCACCCTGCCGCTGCTGCCTTCAGGGCCCCACTCATACCCTCAGCTCTCTCTCCTGACAGCTGAGGTTATGAAATCTTCCTCTCTGGGTGAGGTCCCAGGGGTGGTACCAGAGAGCGCTGTGTGTATTGTGGCTGTGTAGTCTGTGCCAGGCACGGAGGCACTGGCTCAGAATGGCAGTGCTTGGGAAGCAGAAGCAGGAGAGTGGCTGCCAGTTCCAGGCTAGCCTGGGCCTGCGCAGTGAGACCTTGCTGAGAGAGAGAGGGAGAGAGAAAGAGCGTATGCCTTATCTTTCCCTTGCCCCAGGGTCTGGACTCCCAGAGCTGAAGACCATGCTGTCTGGTGTGGTACTGGAGAATTACCTAGACATCAAGAACTTTGGGGCCAAGGTGGCGGGCCTCTCCTGCACCCTGGCAACAGGCAGTACCATCTTCCTGGGCAAAGTGGTACGGACAAGGCGAGACCCCCCCCCCCGGCCTTCCTCCCTGTCTCTCCATGCTTCTGGAAGCTGGGTCTTCTGGACGCACAGCTAAATATGACAAGATGCATCTCAGGCTAGCCCTGGGGTTTGGGGTTAGCCTAGGACAAGGGTGTGAATGAGGACGCCACATTGTCTTTGGGCCAGGTTTCTGGCTCCCTTTACCCTGGGCCTTAGGGAGAAAGAGAAGGAGGATGAACAGGGGAGGGAGGACACCGCTTCCAAAAGGCTCCCTCCGCCTGCATCATTGCCTTTCTCCCACCAGGGCCCCTTTGTGCACCTGAGCGTGATGATTTCTGCTTACCTGGGCCGTGTGCGCACCAAGACCTTCGGGGAATCTGAGGTGAGGGCTACAAGACAGAGCCCCTGTGAGACTAGAGGGGGAAATGAGCTGGTTCTGGAACCTGGGTTCTGTTTTCCCCAGAAAAAGGCCAAGGAAATTGAAATGCTCTCGGCAGCAGCAGCAGTGGGCGTGGCCACAGTCTTCGCAGCCCCCTTCAGCGGTAAGAGCTCATCCACCTTGTGGGAGCACTGGTCCTGTCCTCCCCAGCTTGATTCCCCCCACTCAACACAGACACACAAGCTGGGTCCTGAGCCAGACAAGGAAACCTTCAGTCCTGCCTTCTGCGCTACCAACCCAGGGGGACAGGGGTGGGGTTGTCCAGTGGCTGCAGGCTTCCTTTGAACTCATGTGGTTCTGAGCCTGGTTTCTTGGGCTGGAAAATGGAAATCCTCACAGTCCTACGCCATCAGTGGGCATGGCGGACATGCCGGCCTTCTCAGCTTGAGCCAAGGACCAAGGCAGCAGGGCCTCCAGCTGTCCAGACAGCAGGTCAGGGGGAATGTGACCCCCATATCCTGCAGCTAAAATGAAAGGGGTCCTCCTGAGCCGTGTGTCCCCTAGGTGTCCTGTTCAGCATCGAGGTCATGTCCTCTCACTTCTCCGTCTGGAACTACTGGAGGGGCTTCTTCGCTGCCACCTGTGGGGCCTTCATGTTCCGTCTCCTGTCGGTCTTCAACAGTGAGCAGGGTGAGCGCCAGATAGGCACCCGGTCTCCAACACCCCTCTTCCACAACTCCTCACCTCATGGTCTCCTCCTTCCTTCCCCTCTCCGTTCTCCGTTCACCCTTCCCTTTTCCCTTCTTTCCTTCCCTCCCTCTTTTCCTCCTCCTCCTCCCCCACCTTGGTTTCTGGAGCATCTAGCCATGGTGTTTAGTTTGGGGTCCGAATGCTTACCTGTAATAAAAGAAAAACTGTGTGTGTGTGTGTGTGTGTGTGTGTGTGTGTGTGTCCATACTTGTGCATACATGTATACGTGTGTACACCCATAGGTGTGTGAATCAGTTTGTTTATTGCATTTGGTGACACTGGAGAAATGCTCTGTCTGTCTCCACCTTGGTGTCGCGGAGAAGGTTAAACAAAAGCCAGGAAACACGTGCATGCAGACAGTCCTTCCTCCGGGTTTAGAGCTTCCAAGGGAGCCCGTCTTCAGCCCGGCATGGGATTTAACTATAGGAATCTTCACTGCTAATGCTCCTCACTACAGTTCCCCCTTTTGAGTCTTCGATCTTGAGGGCTTGGGGTGCTGTACTGTCAATCTCTGAGCTAGTGTGTAGATTCCACCAGGATCAGCTAAAGCCTACAGGCTAAGGGAAGAGCCCCTTGCCCTCTGTGAGGGGAATGCACAGGGCAGTCAAGCCTGGAAGCTACTGAAAATCTCCTCTGGGTAGAAGGATGTGTACCATGATTGGACAAACCTCCATGTGGGTCTTTCAGAGGGGCACTACAAGCCACTTCTGTGGTTTTAGTTTTTAAGATTGTTTATTTTGTGTATGAGTGCCCTGTCTGCATGTACATCTGCACACCAGAAGAGGGCACCAGATCCCATTGTAGATGGTTGGGAGCCACCACGTGGTTGCTGGGAATTGAACTCAGGACCTCTGGAAGAGCAGACAGTGCTCTTAACCGCTGAGCCATCCCTCCAGCCCCCCAGTGACTGCTTTTGACCTTGACGTTTTCCCTCTCCTGCCTCTGAACAAACTGTTCCTTCCAAGCATAATGGATGGGTCATGCTATGCCCTGGTCTATTCTTGATTGCCAAATTGCTGCCAGAGCCATAACGTGAACCGTAACGGGGCCAAACCCTCACCCGCCTCAAGAGGAAATGACACAATAGATACAGAAATGGAAAAATGAATCAATTCATATTTTGAAGAGCTACAGAAGGGCCACAACTGCAGAAGAGGGAGGACACAGGCATGTGTGGACTCTGTCTGATGAGTTAGCATTCCTGCCGTACTGCATCTTCCTGTCAGACGCTGAGTTTTCTTGGGGAATCTTAGTTGCTAGAACCTCCCTCCTTAAGCACATAGGTGGACAAAAGGTCCAGTGCTGGGTTGAGAGATAGATTCTATGGGACGGGAGAGATGGCTTAGTGGTTAAGAGCACTGCATGCTCTTCCAAAGGTCCTGAGTTCAATTCCCAGAAACCACATGGTAGCTCACAACCATCTGTCTGTACTGGTATCTGATGCTCTCTTCTGGCATGCAGTTGTACAATGCAGATAGAGCACTCAAATAAATCATTTTAACAAATGATTTTAAAGAAAGAGAGAGAGGTTCTGAGGGTGGAAAGAGCTGTGGCCGGCTGAGTGATGGCCCAGGTTCAGGGACCCGTAGAGCCAGAGATCTCAGGGCATCACGTTGTATGAATTACTCTGGGAGATGCTTTGAGTGGGGAGTGCGACCTCCGACCCCCACTCCTGCCCTCCCCCAGAGACCATCACCTCCATCTACAAGACCCGATTCCGAGTGGACGTGCCCTATGACCTGCCTGAATTCTTCTTTTTTGTGGCTCTGGGGTAAGTGGGGTCTCAGGCCCTGACAGCCCAGCTGGGCTCCTTCGGGCATGAACTGGGCCGCCCTGGATTCACCCTCCCCAACACCTCTAGGGTCATCTGTGGGGTCCTGAGCTGCGCTTACCTCTACTGCCAGCGCACTTTTGTCCGCTTCATCAAGACCAACCGGTACACCTCCAAACTGCTGGCTACCAGGTGGGCGAAGGCAGCAGGGAACTCCCAACCTCTTACAGAAAGCCCCAGGCCCGAGTCAGTGTCTTATCGACCCTGTCTGTGTGACACCTACTCTCCCTGTCCGGTTTCCTCACTAATGCCCCACTTACCGGAAACCAGTCCCACCAAGGAACCTCTCCCAGCATCCCCCGTCTCCTCTCCTCTCCCCCTGATCTTGGAGTTCCTCTTCCTCCCTCCTGACCGAGCAAGGCCAACCTCCATCCACCCTGGTCTGTCCTCACTGTCCCCTTCTGTCCCACACCCTGACTCTGCCCTCCCCTTACCTCACCCCTTCTCCTGGGCTCCCCACCTTCTTCCCGGGAGGGCTCTGTTGGTTTTTCTGCCCCTGCCCTTCTCCATAGTTTCTTTTCTCATTGGGATCCCTGGGGTTGTGAGCTTGCCTCTGCTAGGGGGGCTGGGGTGTCTCCCTACATTGTGGGGGAAGGGGAGGGGGCAAACGGAACACCCTTTCTCTCGTAGCAAGCCGTCGTATGCAGCTCTGGTCGCCTTGGTCCTGGCCTCTGTTACCTATCCACCGGGTGTGGGCCGCTTCATGGCTTCCCGGGTAAGGGGCACTGAGCCAGGGAGGTGGGTGGTGAGCCCCATTTACAGTCTCCTCTCTGTACAGGACCACCCCAGACTCCCCAGGGGAGACTCCTAGGGGTGGTTTTCAGATGTCGAGGTTGTATTTCAGCAATGGCAGGGCCGTCCTCAGCTGGGAAGAGGTAGACCGGTTGAGGCTCCGCGGGGTGACGGCTCAGATGGGGACAGACATGCTGACCTACCCTGCTTCTGCCCCAGCTGTCCATGGCAGAGCATTTGCACTCTCTGTTTGACAACAACTCATGGGCACTGATGACCCGGAACTCGTCCCCACCCTGGCCCGCTGAGCCTGATCCCCAGAACCTGTGGTTTGAATGGTACCACCCACGCTTCACCATCTTTGGGACTCTGGCCTTCTTCCTGGTCATGAAGGTGGGTCCCTTCTGTACAGAGGTCTGGGGGGATGGGCTTCCTAAGACTGGACACTGGAACACTGTCCACTGCTCTGAGCCCGGCCCGCTGTGCTCCCTGACGTTGGCTTCCTCATGCTCAGATTCCTGTTTCACTTTTAACTCGGTTTCCTTATCTTTACGATGAAGCAATGAAGGGCTTCATTGAAGCCTTCATTGAAGCCCAATGAAGGGCTGAGGCAATGGCTCAGTTAACAAAGCACTGGCCTCACAATCACGAGTCCTGTCCTCAGCGCCCACAGAGAGAGCTGGGCATGACGGCAGTCCTCGGCACCCACATAAAAAGGTGGGCATGGTAGCATGCATATACTCCCAGCATGGAGAGGTGGGGTCAGGAGGCTCCCTACGGCTCTAGCCTGGTTGGTAAACTCCAGGCGAGTGAGAGATTCTGTCTCAAAGGAGGTGGACAGCCATTCTAAGATAACACTCAAGCTCGTCCTCTGACCTCTACATACATACATACATACATACATACATACATACATATATATACATATATACTTGCACATACATCTTTTAAAAAATGAAAAGATGGCATAGTTACTTTTTCTACCCAAAGAGCAGGCTAAGGGCAAGAAAATGGATGACGTAATGTGTGGCCAGCACACAGTGGGCGCTTTAGTAGGGCTTGGCTACTTGTTTGATGTCATCTATAACCCCAGACAGTGCTGCAGAGCCAGCAAAGGCATCCTTTCCTTTGGGAACTCTCCACTTCTGCCCCATCCCTCCCATGCTCACTCCTGTTGCCCTCTGGTTCCCTCTTCCATTCCTGGCACAGTTCTGGATGCTGATCCTGGCCACCACAATCCCGATGCCTGCTGGGTACTTCATGCCCATATTCATCATTGGTGAGTCTGGATTCTGGGAGGGTCAAAGGCATGGGGTGTAACCATGGTTCCCACAATCCGTCTCCAGGGTGGTACTGAGAATGGGACAGGGTTCGAGGGTCCTGGGGGTCGGGTCAGTCTGACTGCCCCTTCACTCTGAGTCTATGGCAGGAGCTGCCATCGGGCGCCTCTTGGGAGAGGCCCTGTCTGTTGCCTTCCCAGAGGGCATTGTTGCTGGAGGAGAGGTCAACCCCATCATGCCTGGGGGCTATGCTCTGGCTGGTAAGTTAACGTGGGCCTATCAAGTGGGAAGACCTTGTGGGTTCAAACTTGGCTGAAGGAGCCGAAGTTTGTGTATGTGTGGAGTGACGTGGCCTCATACAGGCCCCTCCCCAGGTGCTGTCATCCTCTGAACCTCCTGTGTGTGTGTGTGTGTGTGTGTGTGTGTGTGTATGTCTTTCTCTGTCTCTCCATCTCTGCTCTCTGTCTCTGTGTCTGTCTGTATGTCTGTCTCTCTGTGTGTATGTC
>NW_026591598.1:18922296-18928434 GCF_907164565.1 Psammomys obesus | reverse complement strand
CTCTGTCTCTGTGTCTGTCTGTATGTCTGTCTCTCTGTGTGTATGTCTTTCTCTGTCTTTCCATCTCTGCTCTCTGTCTCTGTGTGTGTCTGTATGTCTGTCTGTCTGTCTGTCTCTCTCAACAGGGTTTCTCTGTGTAGCCCTAGTTGTCCTGGAAGTCACTTTAAATCAGGCTGGCCTTGAACTCAGAGATCTGCCTGCCTGTCTCTGTCTCCCAAGCGCTGGGATCAAAGGCATGCACCACCATGCCTGGCTCCCAGCTCTCTCTTAGATCTGCCTTTTCCCCATTCCCCACCCCTTCTGTATCCCTCTTGCCTGGGCAGTTTTAGCAGTTTTCTGTATGTGCCCTCCAGTCATCTCTGACCCTTGCCATGATCATGCTATGTCCACCTCGCCCTCTGGGTGAACCTGGCCTGAGTCACCCACAGTGATCCTGTCCCTGCAGGTGCTGCCGCCTTCTCGGGGGCGGTAACCCACACCATGTCCACGGCGCTGCTGGCCTTCGAGCTGACTGGCCAGATTGTTCACGCGCTGCCCGTGATGATGGCAGTGCTGGCGGCCAACGTCATCTCCCAAAACTGTCAGCCCTCTTTCTACGATGGCACCATCATGGCCAAGAAACTGCCATACCTGCCTCGGATCCGAGGCCGCAAGATCGGGTGAGCCTCAGGCTGACTAATGGGGTGTCCAGGAAGGTCTGGAAGCTAAGGGACACCCCCCAAATGCCACCGCAATTGCCCTCAGGCCACCTTCCATCCCTCAACCTCCCCAGAGCTGGGAGAGAGCCGGAGCTTGGCCATTGAGGTTGAGCACCGGCTAGGAGACGCATCTCTCTTCCCTCTCCTCCCTCCTGGCTAGGTGGTCAGGAGCTGGGATGCAGATGGGGTCTGAGGTCCTGCCTTGACCACAATGCACCCAGCAGATTTTGTTCCCACAGCAGCAGGGCCAGAGGCTCAAGATCCTCTGTGTCTATGGCCTGCTCTAAACCCATTACCTTGTTGTCATATGGGTGTGCCTTTCCTCGTGCTCTCAAACCTGCTATAAAATTCTCTCAGGCGCAAACAAACAAACAAAACCAAAAGAAATTCCCTAGAGCTGAATCCTGCTAGGTGGTCCGGCCCCTGTGGAGCTGGTGTTGGAAAGCTGAGGGTGCGGAATCTGCCCGATAGTGAGTCAGTCTCTATGCTCCTTCCTGCGGCAGAGTCCTGTGTGTTACTCATTCCTTCAGTCCCCCTGATCTTGCACTCATCAGCCAAAAGTATTTGTTCTTGGTACACTAAAACATCTGACAAAAACAACTTCAGGAAGAAAGGGTTTATTCTGGCTCACAGTTTGAGGGTGCGCAGTCCATCATGGCGGTGGGGGGTGGGGGTAGCAGGGGAGGGAAAGGCATGGCTGCAGGAATGGGAGGCAGCTGGTCATAGCCACCATCAGGAAGCAGAGAGAGAGACAGAGGGAGGGATGCTGGTGCTCAGCTCACCTTTTCTTTTAGTGTTAAGTTCAGGACCCCTGCTCATGGGACGGCACCGCCCTGGCTTAGGGTAGGTCCTTCTACCTCTGTTGATACAGTCTAGAGAGTACTTTGCTGAGGTCTCATGACTCTATATCTTGTCAAATTGAAATATTAACCGTCAACTATCACACGTGGGTCCTCTCCCAGTGAGGTTCCCTGTCTTGTCCTGGGGGCTGTCACCCCCACTGCGGGCCCTGATACATCCCTCCGTCTGCCCACAGCTCCTACCCTTTGACTGTGGCTCACTTCATGAACTGCACCCTCACCACACTGGCCAAGGACATGCCCCTGGAGGAAGTGGTCCAGGCTGTGACCTCCACAGATGTGGCCCAGTATCCCTTGGTGGAGACCAGAGGTACCTAGCTGGGTTAGGGGGTGCTGCCTGGGAGGAAGGGTGGAGATCTCCCCTGAGTGTCGGGGCAGAAAGGGCAGGTGGGGTGTTGGCTCTGCCTCTGAATCCAGACTTTGCCGTGTGACCAGGGGCAAATCCCTTAGCTTCTCTGTGTTTTGGTTTATTCATGGATGGGATGGACATAAAACCCATTGCTAACTTCCATGTGTGTGTCATGTTTAGAGATGGGAAGGCTCGTAAAACAGCCCAGGAATGGCTATTGGGTTTCTATTCAAGGATGATGCAGCCATCCGCAGCTGCCAAACATCCACGTCTAAAACTGGTTTCTGTAGCCAGGACAGTTAAATGCTGTGCCTCTCAGCCTTCATTTCCTCATCTGCAAAGGGGGTGTCAGGTGTCCCAGGAGATGGAAAGTTCTGTAAATTTCCTGAGACATAAGAACACCCAGCATGTGGCTGGAGAGAGATGGCCTTGGTTCCTAGCACTCTCATGGCAGCTTACAACCATTTCTGACCCTAGTTCCAGGGGCTCTAGTACCCACTGTCCTCCGTGAGCACCAGGCACACAGTATGCGTGGTGAAAAGATGCAGGCAAAACATTCATATACATAAGCTAAAAATAGTAACTGTTAAAAAGAAACACCTAGCCTGTTCTTGGCACACAGTAGGTGCTCAGATTATGTGATGTCTATCTTTATAACCACCCCCCTGAACCCCTGCACTTCCTAGAGTCTCAGACCCTGGTGGGCATCGTGGAAAGGACTCACTTGGTGAAAGCCCTCCAGACTGAGCCTGCTTCCTGGGCTCCAGGCCAAGAGGTGGGTTCCCCTGCCAGCGGTGGGGACAGAGTTGGGGTGGGAGCCTGGGAATGTAGGCTGGCTCACGCCCCATTGTCTTTCCCCAATTGCCAGCGCTTTCTCCAGGACATCTTGGCTAGTGGCTGTCCCACACAGCCGGTGACCCTGCAGCTGTCCCCAGATACCTCCCTGTACCAGGTAAGGGAGAAAGTGGGTGGGGAGGGAGGACCTGATGGGGAACTCAGGCTCCACCTCCTCCCTCTGCACGGTGTTGTGTACAAACACACACACACACACACACACACACACACACACGTATACGTGCCTAAGCTTGGGAAACACATGCTTCTGGGTGGAAACACATGCTTGTTAGTTAGAAGCCTCCCATGGGGCTGGAGAGATGGCTCAGCTTTAGGAACACCAGCGGCTCTTCCAGAAGACAAGGGTTCAATCCTCAAAAACCGTATGGCAGCTCACAAGTGTCTGTAACTCCAGTCCTAGAAGATTCAGCACCCTTTTCTTGTATGCACACTCTTCAGACATGCAGGAAGGCAAAATATCCATGCACATTAAAAAAAAAAAAAAATTTGGGGCTGGAGAGATGTCTCAGTCTACTCTTCCAAAAGACCCGGGTCCAATTCCCAGCACCCACAGGTCAGCTCACAACTGTCTGTAACTTCAGAGAGCTGACATCTTTACACTAATGCACATAAAGTAAAAGTAAATAAATTATTTTAAAAAATCTGGGTGTGATGGCAAACACCTTTAAGCCCAGCACTCAGAGGCAGAAAATCTCCATGAGTTTGAGGCTAGCCTGGTCTATAAAGCGAATCTGACGACTCCAGGACTACACAGAGAAACCCTGTCTAAAAAACTAAACAAAAAAAAATTTTTTTAAAGATTGTAAATATCACACAGGGACCCCGATGTGAGGCCCTCCCCCTGGCCCCTTGTGTGACATCTGGTACATCATCTAGCCTCTAAAAGCAGGCACTTGGGGTGGGGTGGGGGTGACAGACACAGTCTAGGAACCTAGCTATGGTCCCAAGTTGTCTCTCCTTGAGGCTGGGTTACCTGGACCAAAGGCTTCCTTCTCCCCAAAGCCTTGCTTCTCGCGTGGAATCTGGCTCCCCCTAGTGGTCAGAGCAGACACTGCCGGCTGGGCTCTAGTCTTCCACTCACCTGGCACAGAGAAGGGTGTGTGGGCAGAGGGGTGTTCCCTGACTCCGACACTTCCTGTCAACTCCCCTTTCAGACGCACAGCCTCTTTGAGCTGCTGACCCTGCAGAAGCTGTTCGTGACATCACAGGGCAGAGCTGTGGGCTCCGTGTCCTGGGCGGAGGTACTGGAGTCTTGAGGGCGGGGCAAAGCGGAGGAGGTGGGGGTCCCAACGTTCTCCCTTTCAAAGCTACACAGAACGCTGATGTAATCCCATCCCTTGGATTAGAGTAGCCACTGAGCCTGGGACACCAGTGACCAGTCTGCCGCTCTCTGGGTTCAGTGTCCCTTAACTATGCCATGGCTCCAGCAAATGTACCGACTTGGCCATTAAAGGGGTGCTCTCAGTGATGAGGATCAGAGGTGTCTCCATCCCCGCTAACCCTTCTCCTCCTCCATCCTTTTTTCTCTACTCTAGTTGAAGAAAGCAATTTCCACCTTGATCAACCCACCGGCCCCCAAGTGAGCCAGCCTTGGGATCCAAGCCAGCTGAGAGCTCCGGAGGCTAAAGCCCCGTCCCTCCTCCCTCCCCTGTCCCTCCAGTGAAGCGCAGCAACTCAGAGCAGCAGGCAGCTCTACCCAGCCTGAACAGGGCTCCGTATTCATTCTGGCTCTCCCACCCTAAGAGGACAACATCTCTTGTTTGGAAGAAAAAGAAAAATCACTCTGGTAGACGTACCTTCTGGGATTATCTGTTCCTAACCAGCAGCTCCTGAGAAAATAAAAATAAAGCCAATCCCCAGACCCACTGTTCACCCACCTTCTCCCCCAAGGGTTTGTGCTTGGCCCCTTGTGTTGGCCTAAGTTAAGCCCTTGAGGTAGCTGGTGCTCACAGGCTGGGCCTGGGGCCCCTCAGCCTCCATGCCTTAGCAGGGAGATGGAGGGAAGAGTCCCTACCAGGTCATCTGTGTGTGTGTGTGGTCCTGCCCTCCAGACTTGGTCTCCCCGACTGCGGTACACTTGTAAAGTGGAACCCCTCAGGTGTTTGTGTGTGGGTGGCAGGAACCCTCCTTAACCCCCCAGACCCTCACCCAGGGCCCGGCAACATGCCTTCCCCCGGGAGACCCGGTCAAGTTCATCCAGAATGAACACACTACTTTAATATCATCAGAGATCTCTGTAGGAGAGGAAGGGGGTGTGAGGGAGGAGACGTGGGTCCTCTTGGCTGGGGAGCTTGGGGGTCACAGAAGAACCACATAAGAGGGGAAGGACAGACAGACTGTCCAGAGACTGAAGAGAGTCCAGGAATGGCATGACCAGAAGAAAAGGTCCCACCTTCCATGAGACAAATGCACAGGGTGACTGGGGAGGGGCTGAACCCAGGTCGATGATCCTCCCCATCTTTCCGGGGGCCGACTGTCAGCTCTCCTGGGGCTTGTTGCCTTGGTATCCGATTCGAGTCCTGGAGCAGGCTGTGGGCAGAGACCCTGGAGGGGCCAAGCACAGAGCAGGGGCCTCCAAAGATTGAGGGCAGGTCCACGGAGGCACTGAGTGGTCCACAAGAATGACGGCCACCATCCCTGCCACACCCCACCCTGTGTCTGTACTGAGGAGCCAAGAGATGCTCAGCTAGATGGGTGCGCTGGTGCAGCTGGCTCCCAGCAGGGTCCGCAGACACTGGACTGGCCAGCTGGCCTCAGTTATAGAACACTTCATCCTCTTCTTCTGAGAGAGAGCCACTGTCCACTGATGGCAGGGAGCCGTGCAAGTGGGCTCCGCCGACGTCAGGCCCCTGAGCCCCGGGCAGCCGCTGCCGGTGCTTCTGGGTGGGGCTTGGGGGCTCCTCTGGGGAGGGCCAGCCGTCATCGAGGGTGAGGCCAGGAGAGCAGGCTAGGAGACTGTCGTCCTGTGAAGGGCCACTCAGGAGGCTGTCCTGAAGGTAGATGCTCTCTAGGTCTAGAACACCAAAAGGGGGTGCAGAGGAGAGATGAAATTCTGCCCACGCCTACCTCCCTGGGCATGGGAGGCCAGGCAAGGGTTGGGGAACCTGCTATGTCACTGTTAAGCTGTGTGACCTCAGACAGGTCTCCAAATTTCTCTGAGCTCAGTTTTCTCCCTAGGACAGGGAGATAACAGCAGGGAGAGAGAATTGGGACAACAGATGGTCCTTCTGGTCCTCTGTCCCCTACTTATCAAATGAGATAAATCAATGGACCTTCGCCAGGACCTAAGTTTGAGAAAGCAGCACCCACAATGCACCTCAACTTAAGCCACACCCCGCCCAGTCTCACCTTTCTGCTCAGGCCCCCCCCCCCCCCC